>NC_056726.1:18222210-18497210 GCF_019279795.1 Protopterus annectens | reverse complement strand
CCAACCCTTTTTGCTAGGCTTCCCTAGGAATCAGGCACTTTGTGTTTTGGATTAACCATAGAATGGTTACTGAACAGCCTTTTCCACCACAGTAGGCTGCTAAAGTGCCTCAGCCTCAGGTAGGTGACTCTGTTCTGGCCAAAGCTAGTTCCTCAAACCACTCATTTTTATCCATTGGTTCTACTGGTGTGGTCCCTACCATATACCAGGGGTTAGACACATCATCTTTGGCTGCTGGAGTGACCTCGGTGGGCAAAGGAGTACCACTCTTGTTGGTCCTTGGAAAAGGGTTATAGAATCTCTCTCTGTCTAGCCAGAAAGTTGTGCCCATCTCTGTGGAACTTATTGCTGGCAATGCTGGGTCTGTCTCTTCAGAAATTCCTATGTAAAAGAATCAAAATTAAAACACATGCCTTCTCCTGTGTCAGTGACTGTGGATAGGAGTAATTTATTGAGCTTACCCCAGGGTTTAACACAGGATGTTAACCCTTCCTGTATGGTTGTTTCTGATAAAAGAAAAATGGATTCTTCATTTTCTGAAGAGATTCAAGAATTTGAACCTCAAAGTGATGGTGACAGGACAGATATTATTGCCTGTACAGATTTTTATTCATATTCTTATAAGAGTTTGGCATCGAACAATCCTTTTGAAAGACTCTCTCTTTGAAACTCAAAATGAATCAATTTCAGTAGGAAAATGTTTCTTAGTCTGTTAGAAAGTATAATTTGCTACAGCTGGAATTTTTCAGAACTTACTCCTGTTCTTCCTATTTTGTGTGCTTTGAAGGGTGTCATTGCCGTAGCCTGCAATTTCCCTGACAGTCAGCCTGCTGCCTCTAAAAAACAGGTAGTCTTCACAAAGTTCCTCATTCTTTTAATTCTGTATACTCTCATCACAGATCTGATGCAGAAACTATTGCTTTAGTGAATCCAGCTGCTGCTAAAAATTTGGTTAATACTAATCCCTTTCCTGACAAGGATGGGAAGGCTATTGCTAAGTCTGAAAGAGCATGTTTCATGCTTTTAAGAAGGCAACCTGGGATATTACCATGTCCCATGGATGCAGTGTTTTTGGCCTTGGAGAGCACTTTTTGGACCTTTTCCCTAGTGTTGGGAGAGTTATGGTTCAGGTTATTTCTCAGGTGTCTGATGGTGAAAGTGGAGTATAATTAGACCTGAACTTATCAGCCAGTAGATTCGCTGTCTGCTCAGTATAGGTGGCTCCATTTACAATTGGTTTTGGTATACTGTTGCATACTGCCTTTGAGGTCATGAATATAGCTGAAGAATGCCTTATGATTGTCCTTATCCTGGAGGTTACTTTTACCTGAAATTTGGCTTTGGTAGACTTACTCACCTGAGTTGCTTATCAAGTTTGATAAAGGAGCTTCTTACTTGCTGGGCATTGCACTTCCTATTTTCAGACATGACTGTCTTCCTTTTGTTGTACAGCCTATTTATGCTGAGATTATTCCAGGGTTGTTTGTATTTTGAGCTTGGCTTATGATTATTTCTGGCAGGTACCACTGTCTGTATAGATGGCTGTACAGGGGGTTTGTGAACAACTTCGCATAGGCAACAGTGTTCCCTGGGGGGCTTAAAATTTTGCTAGGGTGTCACTTAAAAGCAGGACATTTAACATGGAATCATTTCTAAAAGTTCCAGGGTTAGGTGGTGTTCAAGCTTTATCTTTATTTTGAGGGAGATAGCTTTGTGATCTGACATGATTAGTGAGGCCTTTACACTTGTGAGGGGTGCAGCCCCCATGTTTGTGAGAACCAGGTCAAGACTGTTTGCATCTTAGTGAGTGCATGGACTAACTGGTCCAGACTATTCATGTTAACAATTCCAGAAATCTTTGAGCCTGAGGTTTGGGGTTGTGTATATTTCCCAGTTTGTAGAAATATAGTTAAAGTCACCCATGGTTATAGTGTTGGGTAGAATGAATAGTGACTCCAGTTCATTTAAGTAAGTGGTGTGGGTTTCATGGGCTATAACCTGTAGTTTGCAGTGATGGAACTCACCATAAGCAAAGTCCCATATTATATGTGGAGAAGCTCAGGGGCATCATACTGCTTGACCAGCTTTGAGGTGTGATTGTTTTTTATGTCAGCTGAGACAGCTCTACCTTTTGCCCCTTTTTGTGCAGTAGCAGGTCTACATGTGTGGAAGACATTATAGCCTTGCCCTGCCAGGGTGCTCTCCCTGCTTTAAACCATGTCTCAGTAACTACATCCTTATCACAAACCACAGGGCAAAACACCTAACCACATTGTCAAAGCCCACCCTGAAGTCAAAACATTTCCAACCTTAGCTTCAGCTGCACACATATCACAAGATAACAAAATCTCTGTTTATACCTGATATTACATTCTAACACATAAATACCTCTTTTACTCTTGTTAAACCCACTATCACAGTTGACATGGTCCTCCTAACCTGCCTAGCTTCTTTTCTCTTAGTTCTCAACCTCGCTACAGCTATATCCTCGCTTACCCCCACACACCAATACACATCAACAACCTCCTCCAACCATCACCCCAATAAACAACACAGCTTCTCACATATCTCCTCTCAGCGTTTCCCCTATACCCTCCCATGTTATTCAAGCCACAAATGTGGAGACATACATCCTAACCCTGGCCCACCTTCTAATCCTAACCAAAAGAGTAACCTCAAAAATGTAAACATACTTACACTGAACCTTAGAAATATATGTAATAAAATAGTCCCATTGGATGCCTGGATTGATCAAAATAAACCTGACATACTAGCCCTTACAGAAACATGGCTACACCCTAGTGTAAAAGACTCGGAAATAATACCTCCAAACTTTGCAATGACCAGAAGAGACAGATCTAAATAAGGGGGAGGGATAGCACTTCTATATCCCTCTACAATCAACATCACACCCTACACCAGTAATATACCCATCTTTTCCAGTGCTGAGGTACTGATCTCCTTTATGAACCTCAATATATCAAAATAATTTGCATAAAAGTAATATATATCCCACCAGGTAACAATATACTAATGTTGGAAAATATTTTATCCTGGACATCCCAAACAATAAACCTTGAACCAGTAATCTTAGGCAATGTAAATATAGATTGGCAAACCATAGCTTCCTACTCCCCCACAAATAGTATAAATCTGTATGTTTCTTCTTAGCTTATCAGTGCTCCAACAAGATACAAAAAAGGTCTTACCTGCCAATCCCCCTTAGACTGGATTCTAGTATCCCACCCTGCCAATTACCCCTCTTCTAGTACACTGTCTAACTCCCTGAGCAATCTACCACCAGCTTATTCCCTTAGAACAAACTCCCAACAACTAAGACTGCACACTATAAAATCAGTTAGGAACTCAACTAATTTTTGTCAGCATAAATTTAACAATCTCCTACAGGAAATAGACTAGACACCCGTTAAACAGCTACCCCTTAATGATGCTGTACTATACTTTAATAACACCTTCCTTCACATACTTAATACACCAGCTCCCATTCGTATGAAATAGACTGGACACCCCTTAAACAACTACTCCTTAATGATGCTGTACTATACTTTAATAACACCTTCCTTCACATACTTAATACACCAGCTCCCATTCGTATGAAATAGACTGGACACCCCTTAAACAACTACCCCTTAATGATGCTGCACTATACTTTAATACCACCTTCCTTCACATACGTAATACACCAGCTCCCATTCGTATGAAAATAATCAAAATGAACCCAGCACCATGGCTCTCTAAGGAATGTAAACACCTGATGAAGCAAAGGGACCTAGCCTGGTTAACCTGGAAACAAAACAAAAATTAACAAACTCATTTTCATTTCAAAACACTACGTAACAAAGTGACAAAACTAATCAACAGAGTAAGAAGTCATATTATTCCCAGCTTCAACTCCAGCATAAAATCAACCCTAGTAAATTTTGGTACTCAATATCTATTCCACTTAACCCTGGAAGAAATGGAGAGCACACCCTACTACCAGATATCCCTCCATCACAAATAGCCGAAAACTTTAACAAGCAATTCATAAAATCATTTTCAGACCTATTAACTAATGCCCCTAATGCTGGACCCCCACCCTTCAATCTATTCAGACACCAACTCCAGGCCATCAACTACTTCTAACCCTGTCATAACTAACCCCACTACTCAACAAAATGTCATACAAACCCCATTCTCATTTCAGCCAATACCCACTTACACCATTAAGAAACTGCTACAAAAACTAAAACTGTACTCTGCCTCAGCTGATAATCTCCCTCCATACTACCTCAGACTGGCTGCTAACTCAGTCGCCTACCCAGTCAGTATCCTTATAAATAGGTCTTTATCCAAATCAGAAGTACCTACTATATGGAAACGTCTCACATCACCCCCATCCACAAAGGAGGCAACTCTTTTGATCCATCCAGTTTCCGTCCTATATCCATCTTGTCACCCATATCCAAAATTCTTGAGAGAGGTATCCATCACCAGGTGATACAATATCTATTGCAAAACAACCTTTTAACCAAAACTCAACATGGCGTCTGACCTAGCCATAGCATGGCTACAGCCCCATTATCTTTTACAGACACCGTGAACAAGGCCAGAGATGCAGGATGCTATACAGCCTCAGTATTTCTTGATCTCTCCAAGGCCTTTGACACAGTGTCTCATCCCTTACTTTTGACCACACTGTTTAACCTAGGCTTCTCACATAACACAGTAAAATGGTTTCGGAGCTACCTCAAGGATCATAAACAAGCAGTGAACTCTCACCCTTCCTCCACAACCCTACTGGAGTCCCCCAAGGCTCCATCCTAGGACCCCTACTCTTCAACATTTTCACAAACAACCTTCACACTGCCTCGCACCTTGGGACCCTCATTCAGTATGCTGATGATTCCACCATAATCTGCACTGTTCAGTCACTACCAGGACTACTTTCTAAAACTCAGCAGTCCTTTACTGCAGTCGAATCCTGGCTAAGAAATGCCCAACTCTTTCTTAAACCAAAGAAGACAAAACTAGTACTCTTTCATCCGAAAAACACCTCCCCTGTCACTGATTATTTCAACATCCTTGCATCTGACAACACTGTCATAGAAATAGTGCAGGAAACCAAACTTCTATGTGTTGTCGTTGACAATAAACTTTAATTTGACCCCCATATACAGCAAAATATAAAGAAAACTCATCAAAAACTGTGTCTCGTATCGAAATAAATATTTATTTACTGCAGCAACCAAAACTACCCTTGCAAAAACATTTTTACTTCCCTCCCTTCTTTATGGTGCCCATGTCTTAACTAACTTACAAAATTCTACCCTAAGCAAGTTGGAACAGTGCTACAACAAAGTTGCAAAGTTTGCCACAAACTCTAAATATCACACACACCACTTTAAACCACTCCTAGAATTAAAGTGGCTTGAACTCCCCAACCAACTTGCCTTTATTCAGCTATCCACCTTGCACAACTTTATTTTCAAGCTTACTTGCCTGCCTTGCACTAGCCAGTCTAGTCACACCTTGCACACCAAATCAATCCGTACGATCAGAAGACAAAAATCTCATAGCTGTTTCAAAACCCACAAGAAAACCTGGTCACTCTCTGTACCAGGTCTATCCTGGCCTAACCCATTTAAAAGCCTCTTTAAAAAAAATCATTCCAAAAATACATGGCTCTGCTCCTGCATAAAGCCTGCCTAATGCTTAGGTGTTCCTCTTTCTGTCACATTTCAATCCCTCACAGACTGCAAGATCCTAAGGCTCTTCTAACTCCTTCTCTGCTTCTATACCATATCCATAAGCTACTGTTCAGGCTTTATTGCTTCTATTCTTCTTAACTCTCTCTCACTATCTACCTGCATCACTAACTTTCTGGCTGCTATTTTCCTAACTGAAACTAACATTCTATTTTGCATGTACTGTAACAGTCAATGTCACACATTGCACTACCTACGTACTATTTTTTTGGACACTGTCTACATCATGCATAGTGAGAGTGACTATTATTGTCTGTAATGTTTTAACTGTAAAGAATGGTCTAGATGTGTAGTAATATATTGTAACATCTTGTAGCAGTTTGTTCTTTCAACGTATTTTTTGTATAGTATTTCTAATGTAATTTTTATTATATTGGATTATACTGTATTTGTATTGTACTGTATATGGAGCTTTTCTCCCAGGGCCTCTTCTGAAAACGGGTTCTATAGACCCAGTCAGACCACCTCGGTAAACAAATGTCAAATAAATAAGTACATGGATATTTTTATCCTCCAGGGTAAGGCTTGCAGGGAGTAGAGGTTTTTTTTTTTTTTTTTCTTTTTTTCTTTTTTTTTGGTTTAGACACCCGGCATTGAGCATATCACCTTTAGATTTTCAAGGGTTGGTTTAACTATGTTGGATGGTGTATCAGGTTGGCAATGTCTAAAAAAAGGTATTATGAGGTGGACAAAGTATTAACTAAGTATTCAGAAACCTGGAGGAAACAAGTGCAGACAATCTCTTGTGAAGCATCCTTTTCTGTCAACCATGTCCTTTCAGAATAACAGCTATTGTACCCTCTTTGAATGACACAAAAAATTAAACCAATTAATAATATAACGTGTCTTCTGCTTATACTGTGGTTCATCCTTGGGGAAGGGAGAATGTTGTTCAGTGCTAGGCTCGTGGCCTGGGGCACATAGTCTGAGAACTCCGTCAGGTTACTCTCATGTAGTCCAGGGAAGTATGTCTCTGGCCGAGTCATACTAGTGCTTGTTGTTCAGTGACCTAAGTGCATGTGTGATGTGGTAGACCCTGACACCTGATAGGCAACTGACCATAATCCTCAGCTTGTTCAGCCTGGTGAGTGTGACATCTGACTCTCTCACACTAGTCTCCTATGACCAAGCTATTGTATTTGTAAGTTGACTGCCTTGTGGGTTTAGTTGTTGACACACTGAATTTAGGCTGCATGTGTATTGATTGGTGCTGCTGCTGCAGGAGTGTATTTTTAAAGCTGCTGTGGATATTTATTGTAACTTCTGAGTCTGGGAGGCCTTTGAGGTTTGGAAAGCTTACTTTTAAGGACCTCATCATATGTGGGTTTATTTGTTTGTCATGTGGTATGTGTAACAGGTGATGTGGTATTTTTTCACAATCTGCTTGATAAGTTAGAGTGGTTATGTGACAGCATCATGTCCAGAGACAGTGTATACATGCATTCTCACATACTTTATCAGATTTTTTTGAGAACTGAGTAATTGTCAGAGATCACGAGATGATTTCTACATTGCCAGAGGATGCCCTAGTCTACCAGCTGGATAGAGAGACATGCGGAAAGTCAGGATCCATGGTTTTGGGTATTTATAGAGTTGTCATCAGTGGTAGCGGTACCAAGAGTGTGTTTAAGTAAGACTTTAATGAGTGGCAAACTTGTTTTTGTGCTTCTCTTGTGTATAACCACTGTATAAGGGAATTAATGGATTATACAAAAGATTGCTTGGATGTTAGTTGGGTAAGAATTGTATTCTTAGTCTAATTGTATGGAGCGTTACACCCCTTCATGCACATCTGGTGTTCATCTGACAACTATGCACTCAGGAACTCTTATGGGTGTTTTTTATTTATTTATTTATTTTTAATACAGGGAAATTGAGATTCTAAGCATTTGCACCTATACAGGGAACTAACTGCCACTGCTCAGATTAGCGGTGTCATGCCAATGTGACAACTTGATGCTGGAAGAGAAACTAAGCAGACAAAATAGCCCACTGGCCAATCACAAATACACACATGAAGCTGACCTGTGTGATTTATATGCACAGAACAGACCAAGGTGCCAATGCAGACCTAACCTTTCTTAAAATCACACAAGGGTGAGCCCAAAGTGCAGAAACTATGGAACAGGCAACAAATTGAACAAAAACATTTCCTTGAACAAGATGGTTACAGTGCAGAAAACCAGCAGTTAAGATTAGTGAAATACAGTGGCACATTACAATGATAAAGTATAGTAATACAATAAATAATTTAGCAATGTAGGAGCAACAACACACTTGGATAACTTAAAAAAAGTGCAAAGTATCGATGTGTAGTACATATGTGTACTAGGATGGCACTCGATAGAAGCAAAGTACTCCATAGTCGATGACTTTATACAGGCAGTGAAACTGACTAAGCAGACAGAATAGTACACTGACTAATCACAAAACACAATTCCTCTGTGATTCCAAAATCCAGAACAGACCAGGCTACCCTCTACTGCCACATGAATATACACCTAACCTTTCTTAATGTAAAATCTCACAAGGGTGAGCTAAAGTGCTACTACAGGGGTGTTCACAAATTGTCTAGAATCTGTGATAGCCTATTGAAGACTGCAGTGCATTCATGTTTTCCTTATTTATATAACTTGCTTACTTTTGTAATTTTTTTTGTAAAGCCTGTGGAATCTCTCACTTGTGTAAGGGATCCTCTACACAAGCTGGGATTCCAATAGAACATTTGGAAGTCTTTTCTGATTCCTTTTCACAAGATTGTTTTCCTCAGGTATTTCATGTACACCTCAGTTCAAAGAACTTTTCTTCCACAGCAGGAAAAAAACTGTATTTATATCTATTCCTGAGGTTTTCCACTCGGACTTTTGACTTAGCAATGCCTGGGTCTCATGACATCCAGGATATTCATGATACTTCTTGCAATACTCCACATGAGTAAGATTCATAGGTACTTGAAATCACCGTGGTCCCAGCAACAACATCTCTTGATTTTTCAAATTCCAGTTTTGTTGTTGTGAAAATTTCACAGAATCCAGGTCTCACATTCTCCCCTCCTGCTCTGGCACAGTCAGTCACAGAGATGCCACAGACTGTCCTTGGGAAAGCAGTGTCTATGGAAATAAAAGTGCAAGGTATTTGGAACAAGAAAGGCAGACTAAAACACACAAACATAAAAAAAAAATTAGCTCTTATAATTACTCTCAACATTCTCATTCATCTATGGTTCTTTGTTCCTCCACAAGTGTTTACAGACAGCATTGCATTGATGTGATAGCACGGGGGAACTAAAACTTATCCACTGTGCAGACCAGCCATGATAGTTTGGGATATATCTTTTCAAAACAATCTCATTCTACAAGCATAGTGCATACTATCAGCAAAGCTGTGTGGCAGACATGCTATGGAAAACCAGGCTGACCCTCACAAATGGAAGAAAGGAAATTCACCCCGGGGATCACATCAGTCACCCTGCTAGACAGGGGTCCAGGGAAGTAAATAGTGTGGGAAGAAATTGCCAGGGAATTGTTATGGCAAGGCTTGTATAGGCCCTAAGACTGATAGCCTAGTACCAACCTATGAACACTACGATTCAGTATCCAAGATTCAATCAATCTGTGGAGTGCACCTCAAGCAGTTCTTTTTGCCTATGCTCTAAACAATCAGTTGGCAAAATTCTTCCCCAAGACTGCATGAAAGAAGTCCTGGAAGACCAGATGTTTTTTCTTTTCCTTGGACAGGAGTGTTCATATATGCTTCTCCATCCTTTCCAGTAATATTCAGGGTAATTCTGAAGATTCAGAAGCACTCTCCAAAGTTGATTCTGGTGACTCTCTTTTGGCCTAGGCAACAGTGGCTCTTCCTTCTTTTGGAAACTGCCAGGAGGAATTACCACAAGCTTCCTCAATGAGTGGATTCACTGAAACAAGACCAGGGGGTTTTGATACATCCTGACCCAAACAACTTCAACTGACTGCATGGTTGATAGAGATGTAATACACTTTAGGCACCTTTTTTTTTTACTGAGCATGTGCAGCAGGTATTAATGGAGGCAAGAACACCTGATACTAGAAAATTCTGTATAGCAAAAGGCTTTTCTTATTGTCGCCAAGAAAAGAACCAACACCCATCAAGGGTTAGTGTTTCTCGGGTGCTACTGTATTTGTGTGAGTTGCTGTCCTATGACCTGTCTTACTTCTCAGCAGATGTTCATTAGCCGCCATTTCAGGATGTCTGCCCATAGATCTCCATTTTTCAATGCTGTCTCATGAAAATGTTTTTAAAAGGGGTATTAAAGAAGAAGCCTCCTAAAAAGCAGGTGATTTCTCCTTGGGATCTTAATTTTATGTTAGAAAAACTAACTCTTGCTCCGTTTGAGCCAGCTCATCAGACTGACTTGAGGTTCTTGACATGGAAAACAGTCTTAGCGCTCTGACCTCTGGAAAGAAAGTATCTGTGTTGCAAGCTGTTATCATGGGTCAGCCTTATCTCATTTTCCACAAAGACAAGGTTTCTTTAATAATTAATCCTTCATATATGCCTAAAGTGGTATCCCAGTTTTCAGGATGACAAGAAGTTACATTGCTTGACCTGTAGGGTGAGTTTATTCCAGAGGATGGGATGATGCTTTATGATAAACTGTCCATCCATTTAGTCTTCATGATTTCCTGATGTAGGGTTAGATTGCTGGTTTTATTACTTCACTTATCAAAAGAAGGACACGAATGATAGCAGGATCCCCAAGGACACAGTAAATAAGGCACAGATTTGCCCTTAGAGTCTATATAACATAGAATGTGGGGACACAGATTACAGTCTCACCTGGTAGCTAAGATTTTGGAGACCAGCCATCAATTAGTGAAGAGTTGAAGGAATTTGTTTGGGAGGGGAAGAGGGTGAGTGTTAAGTGAGATAAGTTGATCCTTTCCATAGAGCAAGGTGGTTTAGGTTTACCTGATTTGTATGGATATTTTAGAGCTATGCAGTTAAGGCTTCTATACAAAACAAAACGAGCCAGCACAAAGGTTAAGGCAAGCAGAAAACTACTTTTATTGTGGCATATTAGAAGAACAAAAAAACTGCAAACCGGTTTCGGCCAATGTAATGGCCTTCTTCAGTGCAGAAAGAAGAAGTTAAAATGATACATACTAGTGTTCCTTATATACTAATCATATAGCTGCAGAAAGTATTCTAGGAACTAAGTCAACACAAGAATGGAGAAAGGGGATTTTGCCAGTAGGATGACTACAAGAAGAGGTACAGAAAATAGGCAAGATGGGGCTGGGATTTACTGGAGAAATTTGGCAAATGAACCAAAATATTGTTAACAAATAACTAAAAGAAGGAAGGATAATAGAGTGAGGTGAGGCTAATGTTTGCACTACATGTTAGAAATTGCGTAACAGGGTTAAATATCCAAGTGTACACAAAGTGAAAGGAATAGGGGAGTCCTAAACGAAACACCAGCTCTAGTAGAGCTTTTTGTTCAGACTAGAACAGAAGCTGCTGTTAAAAAAGGATAATTTGTAGTGCATATAAAATATTGCATGATACCTATAAGAATCAATCAGAGGCGGTTAGAAAAGATTCTGAGACGAGACATGAAATGCAGTTTACAAAGGAACAATGGAAGGACATGTTTATGGCTCCCAAGTATGCAAAAAAAGTCCAAGCAAAAAATCCTAAATCTTCTGGATGTTTGAATAGGTATTTCTATACCCCAAGCAGACTTAAAGATTTTTTTTTTTTGTCAGGTCGATAGTAAATGCTGGAGGTGTGATGGAAAAACAGAGAGAAAGAGAAGTAACTCAGAAAGTGTTTTTTGGAAGTGTGGTGAGTTGGTAGATTTTAAAATTACACAACAAAGTACCCTGCCAAAAATAATGGGGGAGCAAATTGTCCTAACTAAGGAATCGATTTTTTGAGCTAGGACTCGGGATCTGAATTGCCTAAATATTTAAGGCCTTACTCAGTTCATTGCTATAGACTGCCAAAAAAGCAATTTACTAGAAAATGGAAATCAAAATCTAAACCAACTGTAATCGAACTATTGAATATTGTTAAATACGTAAAATAACTGGAAGTGAGATCATTAGAAAAGGGAAGGAGCAAATTACATAGAAATAAATGGAAGTTGTGAGAACAGCACATGCAAAATAAATGTTCAGGAGGAGGAGTTATATATAAGAGAAGGCAAAAATTGTGCAGTATATGTAATGTGGAAAGGTATGACAGCTGTTACAAAGAAAGAAAACATATACAATGCATAATGCATGAAAAAAATATTATTATGGCTTTTCTTTTTTTTTTAATGTGTGTGCACATATGTCTTGAGTTATAATTTAGTAAAAGTGTTTAAAAAATAGATTTTGGAGGCCAGCAATCCTATTTGTTATGAGCCGCTGCAGCTTTTCATATCATTTTATATATCTAATTAGATGCATGGCAAAGAGTGCATTGTATACCTCTCAAACTGGAATCCAAAAAATCTGGACTAAGGCCCATGAAAAATAGGTACAACTAGCCAAAAATCTTTATAATGATTAACATAAAATTTGCATGCATAATTTTGTAACCCTGCCTACTCAATGAAATTGTGGGATACCAACGTTTAATAGCAAATTGAAGAACAGACAAAATATTAAACACAAAATATAAACAGAACACTAGTATTTTATTTATGTTAATATTTGAACTTGTATCAAACTTCAAACTTGTGCAAAACTAAAATACAATTTTCTTTTGTAAAATAAAATTAACTGCTCCTACAATAATATTAAATAACACAAAATTTAACCAGAACAAAATTTCAGGCATGTTTATCTCATTGATTGAATCGCTTCCAAGCACCACATCCTTGCTTCAGTCTTGGGCAGTAATTTACTCGTCTTTGTATTGTTTGTTTGTAATTGTCTGTTGTGCTGCACATAATTAACCAATGTTCTCTAGGGTCCATATTACCTTATCGAAAAGCCGTAATATCGAATGGCTTTTCATCGAACTGTAAAAGTCGAAAGCTTAAAATAGCGAAAATGCAAATGAGCTAATTCTTTCCCTGGGAAAGAAACCGCCTGGCCATCCTTGTGAGTTTCCCCTTTTCTCCACTGTAGTGTGATCTTGGAGTTGGTATATTTTAATTAGGGGGGTGTGAGGGCGAAGCCTCCCACTTTGTTATCTTATGTTTAGATTAGTGTGTAGTTGGTGGTAGGGCTGCGATTTCTTTCCCAGGGAAATAATTCGCTCGTTCACGTTTTCACTATTTTAAGCTTTCGACTTTTGCGGTTCAATGAAAAGCTGTTCGATATTACGGCTTTTCGATAAGATAATATGGACCCTAGGGAACATTGCAAAGCAGGAGAAAACAGTTTACCGTAACTGACCAAAAACAGGAGAAAGCAGTTAACCAGCCGAAAACAGGAGGCCTAGGCAATGCTGTGTATGAGCAATTTAACTATAAGAAAAAAAATGATGGCAACAAAAATACGCAGAAGGCACATATATCTGGAATATTTAAAATCACACTGTCAGTGTCATTCATACACCATAATCACATCACTCACATCTCATCACAGACATGAACAAAAACTGCAAGCCAAAAGTTAATTATTTTTAACAAAAAATGAAGTGTGCAGCAGATTGCCGAAAAGCCGAATTCCTTTTGATGCAGTTTTTAATTTAATTCTTTTTTTTTTCTTTACTTTTAATTACCTGGAGGAAGTCGACTGTCAAGCCACTGCTCAAAGTAAATTTTCTCATCCTTCCATCTTGATTCCTGTGTGCGGCCATGGCGGTCTCTGGGTGGATGTCATGTCTCTCATTGCCCATTATTAGACGAGAAGTGGATGTCTTGTTGCATACTTCTGACTGGAGGAAGTACCCTTATACCTAAAATATGAGTTGCTTGAAGTCTCTGTAATCTGCTCACTACTGCAGCAATGTAGAACAACTTTAAATTAAAACTTAAAGTATTTGTGTTTTGTACATACAGACAGGGAAGGCTAGTTGTGCTCATTGTGAGTTGCTACTGCTGTGCTACTGTTATTTAAATCTGCCAACCAACCAACCACCATTAAGAACAGTACTACTGTCCGACCGAGTCTGATATCATTAGGCATGTCGCCCCTGCACTGTGATGATATTGTGGGATGTGTGATGATGTCAGCCCTAATTTAAATAAAAAATTTAAAAAAATTAAAAAAAACCCCTGGAATTGAAGGGGCCACTCAGAAACTCATGGCCACCCCATTATCATCACCTCAAAACCGATAAATGCCAAGGAATTCAGTACGGTTGAGAGGTATGGTGCTTTATATTCTGTAATGGGTCTGACCAGGGCAGAATTTAGATTGCTACCAGGGCCGAATTTAAAGGAACAATGACCTCCTTGGATTTAGAATAAATTCCATTGACAATCAGCTGTGAAATGTAAAGGATTTCCCGTCTACAGTTGCCACATGGTGAGTGAAGAAGACAGAGGAACCTACCCACTTTCTCACTTGATTATGGGATGTTGTCAGTGCAGTAAGCTGCAGTACATTGCTTTTTTCCCTCAAAGGGATAAGGTTATATATCTTGGCATTTAGTTTAAGCCCTTTTTCATACAGCAGGTGTTGATTCTTATTAGTTCAGTTTGAATTGTATATGCATTTTGGGGGTTTTGACAGCTACACCCTACAACATTTTCTCATTGGATAATCACTTAAGTAATAAATCAATTAAGTAATAAGTTGGATTTAATCATGTTAAAATATGCTTGTTACAAAGGTGTGGAACTAATCATGAATACATTAAGTATTAAGTTAAAAAATTATGAAATTTTACTGATTTGAAACCTAATTAAAACATAAAAACATAATAATTATTTCTACATATTTGTAACAACTATAATTTGCTCGCCTTCGTATGTAATATAGGTGAGATAGATGTAGATTCATTCATCCCAGGGGGGAAGGTGGCACATAACCTAAGTTGCCATACCAGTTCACAACTTTCTAATAACACCTTCCAGTCCCCTCCACACGGATTTTGAAATACTGGTTCCAAGATTACAAAATAAAAATTTTGGAAGGAATCAGCAAACTAAAGTGTGTTTGTGCGAAGCATTGCCATCATTTTTATTTGCTGTATTGTAAAGATGTTTATAAATTATAATTCTAAAATGTTGTCCAGTTTTGCCCACATAAAAAGCTAGGCATACAGAACATTTAGCAATGTACACCACTCCTTAAGAAAAACAATTCCTTTTGTGTAAAAATACATTCAACTTTAAAATATTTTCTAATAAAAGACTTTCACCTTGTAAAATGTAACCACATTGGTTACAGCACCCACATCCAGTGCTTACCTCTATGTTGTCCTCTAATAGCCCTTCCTTTGTCATTGTTGCTTTCAAATAAGTTTTTAAAGGTAGGAGCTGTCTTGAAAATAAAACCGATTTACAAGATAGTACCGCATTTATTGAGGGGTTCTTTGGACTTTTTGGGGTATCCTAAGAAAAATCTTTGGAGCAAGAACCTTATTTTCTTGACTATATATGTGGTAAATTTGTTTGTTATACCCAAAGAAGAGGGGTTAGAATTGTTTTGAGAAATCTTAAGTTCATGTCAGTTCCTTTCTAGTGATGACATTAATTTGATGACTGAATTGACTTCCCTCATATTAGACCACAACTAAATTTTTTTGAGGGTGAATTTTTCATGCAACCAAGAGGAATTGCCATAGTGGCAGCTTGTGCCCCAGTTTTTGCAAACCTAGTTTTGCTTGCTTGGGAAAATCAACATGTTTTCAGCAGTTCATATATTTGTTTATACCTCAGATTTTGGGATATACTATGGGATGACAGAGAATCAGATACTAATTTGTGAATTATCTAAATAACACCACTATTTTTTAAAATTCATTTTGTCGCATAATAAGGAAGGGATAAACTGTCTTGACACTTTACATACGACAACAGGTTTCAAATCCAACATATACAGGAAATCCAAATTTTGTAATTTGTATTTGCACTTCTGTAGTTGTCATCCAGCCTCTTAAAAGAAATGTGTTGTGAAAGGATAATGTGTTTGAGTTGGCAGAATGACTTCACACCAAGAAGATGTGTTGGGAGAGTTAGAGGTTTTAATGGATATGTTTATTGCGAGGGGTTATCCTAAGAATTTAGTCATGAACATTAGTAGGCAGGTATTCAGTGAATGGGCGTTAAGTTTAAACCACCATTGGGTGTTGGATTGGAAGGGATTGGACACACAGACACAACAGACAATTACGAACATGCTTTAGTTGTGCAGTATAGTAATTTTTCCACTGACATTAAGAGTATTGTTAAGAAGAATTGGAATATTTTCAAAGCCAATCCTGTACTGTATAGATTGTTAGCCGCTGAGCCTACTTTTATTTTCAAGACTGCTGCTAACTTTAAAAACTTATTTGAAAACAGCGACAACACAGGCAAAGCTATTAGAGGACAACATGGAGGAGGTAACACTTAATGTGGGTGTTGTAACCAATGTGGTTACATTTTACAAGGTGAGGGTCTTTTATTAGAAATATTTTAATGTCAAAAGTATTTTTACACAAAGGGAATTGTTTATATTAAGGGGTGGTGTACATTGCTATATGTTCTGTATGCCTAGCTGTTAATGTGGGCAAAACTGAACACCGTTTTAGAATTAGAATTTATAAACATCTTTACGGTACAGCAAATAAAAATGACAACAATGTGTTGCACAAACCCACCTTAGTTTGCGATTCCTTCCAAAAATGTTATTTTGGATTCTTAGAGCAAGTATTTCAAAATCCACATGGAGGGGATTGGAAGGTATTATTAGAAAGTTGTGAATCGGTATGGCAACTTAGGTTATGTGCCACCTTCCCCCCAGGATGGAAGGACTCTCCATCTATTGCACCCATATTATAGTTGTTATATATAATCATCGGTACAAATAATTATTATGTTTTTATTAGGTTTCAAATTAGTGAGCATTTAATAATGTTTCAATTAAATATTGGTACTTGAAATGTGTTCATTATTATTTTTACACCTTTGTAGCAAGGATATTTTAACTTGATTAAATCCGACTTGCTTATTACTTAATTCACCAGTTAAGTGATTATCCGGGTTTATATAACAACATCGAACTCACAGGAGTCGGAACGTTGTAATATCGAACCCATATGTCTGAAATGCGGTGGTGGTGCTGCGGTAGTGTTGTCGCCTCACAATAAGACATCCTGTTCGATTCTCAGCTAAAGCGTCTTCCGTGTGGAGACATGCATGAATGGGCGTACCTTCGTTGAAGGTTGTGCATCAGGCCTGGCAAGTCGGTACGTAAAAATCTACTGCCAACCATTAGCGAACCGGAGTTCCGCTGTGGCGACCCCTAACCGGGAAAAGCCAAAAGATACAACAACAACATGTCCAAAATGTGAAAATAGCGAAGCCGCAGAACACCGATTTTTTTCCCTGGGGAAAAAAATTGGTGGGCTGTTTTTGCGGCTTTGCTATTTCCTCCACTGTGGTGCCATCTCAGAGTTGGCATATTTAAGTAGGGGGGGGTGTGTGGGGGTGAAGACCCATACATTAGTATAAGTTTAAAGTGTACGTGTTTTTTTTTTGTACCGGAACAACAATTTTTTTCCCTGGGAAAAAAAATCGCTGTTCTGTGTGTTCGTACTTTTTGCATTTTGAACTTCCCAGTTCGATCGTACTTTTAGCATTTTGAACTTCCCGGTTCGATATTACATCGTTCGAACTCTTGTGCATTCGACGATGTAATATAGACCCGATTATCCAGTGAGAACATTTTAGCATGGTTTCTATATGTTTTGGTGTATGTTGACATTTTTATTCTGAAAAAGTCTCCCTTGGAGGGACGAAAGAGCTTAATAAATTTATTGTTTTATGTGAATTCCATAGTGTAAACTTCTTTTTGGCATTAATCAGAGTGAGGGTCACAGGAAAGCCAGAGGCTATTCCAGTAGTTAATGGGTACAAGGCAGCCAAGGTAATCTTAGAGAAGGTACAAGTCCATGGCAAGTCACAGATGGATACTCGCATATGGCAGACATTTGTGGGCATTTTTTGGGGGGGGGGTCATCGGTTCTCCTACATTGTGTGTCTGGGAGGTGAGAGGAAAGCAGAGTACTTAGCAGAAATGTATATGAACACATGGAGAGTATGTAGACTCCAGAGAGAGGTGCAGTTGAGAACTAAGCACTTGGGTGCATCACTGCCTGCTGCAGTACTATTACTCGTCATAAATGTGTATTAGCACCATCAATTTATTTTCATCAAGGCTGAGTATTTTTTGCTTTGTCTTAACAGATTATTGGTAAAGTAGTTACTGTAATTTGATTACCAGAAATAACTGTGATATAAAAAATTAAGATGTATATCTTAATTAAGGGTGGCGCAGTAGTGCAACGGTTAACGTTGTCGCCTCACAGCAAGAGTTTCTCTGGTTCGATTCTTGGCTGGGGTGCCTTCTGTGTGGAGTTTGCATGTTCTCCCTGTGTTTGCGTGGGTTTCCTCCAGGTACTCTGTTTTCCTCCCACGTTCCAAAGACATGCATCTGGAGCATTTCTCCCCGGGCCTCCGCTGAAAACAGGCTCTGTGGAACCTAGTCGGACTTTCCCGGTCAACAAAAGTTAAATAAAAATAAACTAAAAATAAATTAATGCAGAACATAAGTAGTACAGCTTTCAGTCTCGTGCTGCTAAACGCAAACTGTTACTACAGATACTGTAACTTAAGGGATGTGGCACTGTATTTTAATTATAATCAATTGCTGTTGCTATCAGCTGTCCTTACTGTCCTGAGTTTGGAGTAAAGAGCTATCTGGTGCAATCATTGGACATGATTTTCATTTTCATGCATTCCATATATATACGCTATGACCCTTTGTGAGTGTTATTTCTGCACATGTAAAGGTAAAATTGTAACTCACAATTCAGGTGCAGTATGTATGGTAATTGTGATCCAGAGGTTTATGCTGCTGTTTGCTCCTAGTAATAGCAATTTGATAAATGAATAGTGATTTGGTCCTCTGCTTTGTAACTGTACCTGATACTAAAGAAAACTAGTATGTGATCAGGCAACTCCAACACTAGGTTGGGTTGGCATTGTAGCTGTTTACTAGCTGAAAAGGAATAACTAGTATTTTTTTCTTTCTTTCTTTTGTAATTGTTTTCTTAAAACTTATCTGTAGACGTCAAATATGTTCATGCTTTCTGGACTAAGTGCGACCAAACTACTTTTAGTAAGATAACAAGTACCTGAGATACTCAGATCTATGGCCTCCAACCCCATTTAGTAAACACGTAACCCATACACTTGGCTTCTTTTGCATGTGTTGCAAAGGTTTAACTTTCATAAAGGGAGAGATTTAATGCAAAGGAATAAAACCTGCCAAGGTCTAAACAAAAATTAATCAGCATGTGCATATGGCTTTTGGAGAAGTTATTATGCTTTTATCTTGTGATTCAAATTCCAGAGCTTTATTAATAGATTACTAGGTAATTTTGTTTCAGGTGTTCTAAATACTTAAATGATACAGAAGCAAAATATCAATCAGTGGCACAACAGGTAGGGCACTTGCCTTTGGTATAAGGCTGTGGGCTCTGTTCCCACAGTAGGTCGATTGATTGCTGATACTGAAGTGCAGCTTAAGGGAGGATGCCGCACTCCTAAGTGTGCCGTTCTTCAGATAAGATGCCAAACCAAGACCTATGTGCTTGTGTTGGTGGTAGCTCAACTAGATATAAAAGATCCCACAGTACCTATTGAAAAAGAGTAGTGGAAGTTCTCCAATGACCTGGCCAATTTTTCTCTGGTAGTATTAAAACCACCTCTGGTTTCCCCCTGAAAAAAGGCTACTAGTGTAATGAGACTAACCTGGCCAACAAAGGATGGATGGAAGATACTGGCTCTTTTGAGTCCTTACTAAGATTGACACTTAGTCATGTGATAGATCTAAAATGAAAAACTGTAGCCTTCCTGTATAGAAGATGCCTTATGAAGAATCTTTCACTTTCATTTCTCAGTTTTTGTAGTCTCACTTTCAGCTATGAGCATAACTTAAAAATACAAATAAAAATCTAAATAATGCTTTTTCCTGATGCAAAAAAAAGAGTGATTCAGTCATTTTGTAGATGTGGACCTTTCCACCCTTATTGAAGTGGTGAAAAAAAATCAAAAGTGCAGTTTTGTCATTTTGTGTCAAGTTGTCCAACTCAGTTTAGTTAAAGTGGGCAATAGGGTCAGACTATGTTTGCTGCAAAATGTTTTCACCAGCCAGGAAGCTTGAGGAAAGAAACTCAGCATAACTCACAATAACTGGCATAACATTGTTTTTTTGTCAAGACACATGCTGTGGTTCATTATAAGTGGACTGAAACTAATTATGTCTATGACAGAAAGAATCACTGCATTTCAAATATGTTTACCTTGCTTCATACCCCTCCTCATACTGTACATATGTAGTCCAATCCGCAATGCTTAGGGTTTTTGCCTGCTTCCTGTATGGCATGCTGGCTCAAACATCAGTTATAACGAAATTAAATATTATTAAGCTAGAGTCTGTTACTGAGTCACTTCTTTGGCAGTCTATTTACTGCAGTGGTTTGTCTAAAAAGTGATAACACAGTGATTGATGGCATTCTCAGGATAAAGGTTAACGTGCTTATTATATGGCAACATCAATTAAATCTTCATCCTGAGAGTACACTAAGATGATGATGACACAAATAAGTACTGGTTGTCCTGCACATCATAATCAAATTGCAGGTGTAGAATGTTGTTTAGAAGACCCTGCTATTCAGAACCATTCCACATAAATTGACCACTTGCTGGTAAAAACAGTATGTTACTTGAACATCTGTAGGTCACCATAAAAAGGACAATGAAGGCAGTATTGTCTATTCAACAACACATTTAGAGACTAGAAAGCCTCACAACTATGTGATATAGTTATCAGTCACAGGGAAACCAAGCACTGCCATTCTCCCTTTGCATTCTAAGACGCTGAAGTAATGTGTCTTCTGTTGAGCTGAGGGTTGTAAAGAGTGGGAGTGGGAAGGGGCATCACATTTGTGAATTGTAAAAGGTAGGACTGGGAAGGGGCTTCACATTTGTGAATAAGAGCTAGATAAGTTTGAAACAGTGAAATGTTTGCTTGTCTTTAGTGGGTAGTTAAGGCATGCTAAGGACTGGAAATGATTTTTTAGCAATAATAATAATAGAGACTTATTAATTTACTGGTTTCTTGTACATTATGGGACATGCACTGTTATTGAAACAGTTATTTTTCCCCAGGAAACAAATTGGTAAGTAACTTGCAATGCTTTTCATGGTCAGTCATTAGTTAGAGATGAGCTTAGTGTTATTTACTTTACTGTTCATAATGCAGCCTCGTAACAAGAGTCACGTGTACTGCTCATGCCATGTAATACTGAAACTGTGGTCATGATTAGAAACAAAATGTGGTCATCATGTTCCTTGATAACTTTTGTGCCCCAGTTTTTGTTACATTTAGCTAAGTAATGAATTTTGGTAACTCTCTGTAAAACATTTCACCAGTAGCACATGATTTTGACTGCACATACAACTTTTTAAATGCTAATTTTTCTAGAGGATGACTGCTCTGATCTTTGCTGTGTGATATCAAGCCTGGTCCAGATTATGATGGATGACTACTACAGAACAAAAATTGGCTTTCAAAGCCTCATCCAGAAAGAATGGATAGCAGGATGCCATAGCTTTTTGGATAGATGTAATCATCTTCGTAGACCTGATAAAGAAGAGGTAAGCAATCAATATTTTAATGACCAATAATTAAATATTGAGCAGCTTACTTCTGTATGTAGTTGCAAAGCTACTGTACACTGGCTTCCCAAGGGCACACCCCATGCTTTTGTGTTATGGGAATCATACAGAGTATTACAGAAGACAGGCAATACAGTTCTGCTGTCCCCTGTTAATTGTACTGCCATTCCACTCACTTCATCAACTTCAATGGATTTTAATTCAGCCTGCATAAGGAATTTTTGTAACTCTTGCTTCCACAATGTGACCTTAAATATAGTTATTCAGTTCCTTCATAATATCCGTAACATGTTTTACTTTTCTTTCCTGTTGTGTTAGATACTTATCTGTTGTCCATGTTAAATTAATCTTCCATTGTAAATACTTAATATTTTCACTTTTTCATTTTTTAAATCAGTGCCAAAAATAAGGACTGCTGTTTTACTTTTAGTCCAGAGTTAAGTAATAAATGACAAAGATACCAACACTTACATCTGTTTTTATTTCTACTGCAGACTGTGGTACTCATTGCTGTTTATCAAGGCTTAACTAACCAAGTCTAAAACATTCAAAGTGTTTCTAACGTTTCAGGAAATGGAGGAAAATGCAGGAAAGGTGACAATTACTGCCTGTGGCCTATTACTAAGTCAGTAATAACATTATTCTCGTAGTTGTTTTCATGTGTCATAGACTTAAGTGAGACATGAATTCTTAGATAGTAGTAAACATTGTGATTTTGTAGAGCATTGTGCTACTGCTGCCCTTTGTGGCCCAAGAGTAATGCATGGCATTGAGACTGAACAACGTTTTGCATGTAGCAGAACATTTCCCTTGGTTTTCCATCCTTTACAAAATGAAGGTGAAAGTGTAAGGAGAAAAAGCCTTCCAAGTCAGAGTAAATAGAAAAGCAACTTAACAGTCATGACATTCAAGGATGACCTTAAGGGCATATGACAGGTATATGCTTCTACCTTATGCCATAACCAATACCTGCCATACCCTAGAGTGATTTAATACCAAAGGCCGGAAAACAAAAGTATCATCACTGACTTCATCACTGTTGACTCACTGCTTTGCTTGCAGTTTTGTCTTACTTACATTGTTGGTTTATATTATTATGCATTCAATGTTGGTTTATATTATTAAACATTCATACATATAGATTTCTAGATGGGGCTAATATATCTTTTCAGTGCCATCATCCCTTCTTGCTTCTGTGGTACCATGCTACCACCAGCTAGACCAGTCTGGCACTCTAAGGATAAAAATTACTGAACCTGCTCACTCTTGTACAAGTCATATCTGACTCCTAGAGTCACCTTTGCTTGCAGAGTTTCCAAGGCAAAGGAGAAATTGGAAGGAGGTTACCAGTTTTTTTTCCATATCAAACACACAAACACTCTTACCTACTGACAATTTAGAGTTCCTGGTACACTATAAACTTCTAAAATAAACAAAAAATATATTACTTCTGGTAGCTGTGACAAGAACAGCCTCACTTCCAAGGATGGATGCCAAAAGTTATATTTCACCAGGTCTGTACAGCAATCCTTATGCACTTGTCTTAATAAGCATCTTTATTAAATCACAAATAAAATAATCACACAGGTGCACATACGATAATATAAAAAAAAAAAAAACGTAAAATGTTTTCATGCATTGTGCACGTTAACTTTTTAACATTCATTCACTCCAACATTAGATACATTGTTCACTTTATTTTGTTAAACCTTCAGTTACACCTCATTCCTTCTCCAGGACATACTTCTGCATATATTGTTCCCACAGATTCTAGATACTTCTGTGTAATTTGTACTTTCCTTTTTCTAATGATCTAACATCCAGTTACTTTATCTCATTTACAGTATTCAGTACTTTAGTTACAGCTGGTTTAGATTTTAATTTCCATTTTCTAATAAATGTTTTTTGGCAGCCAGTAGGCCTAACTGTGATTAAACAATTCAGAGACTATGCTCAAGCTCAAAAGAATCATTTCCTTAGTTGCAGTGATTTGTACCACCACCATTTCAGAAGAAAATACTCTCTGCAGGAAAATTTTAAAACATGCATAAACTTTACATTCCAAGAACACTTGTTCCCAATTACCTTTGTTTTTCCAATCACATCTCCAGCATTTGCTATCTTCCTGAGGAAAATTCTACTTTGGATATAATAACACCTATGTAAACACTTCCATACAAAATTGCTAAAACTTATGAACTTTGGTGCATAGTTGGGAGCTGTACAGATATCTTTCTATTGTTTCTTGGTAAATTGCCTTTCCAGATTCAATCCCTAGTCTTTTCTAACCTCTTCTGATTGGTTCATGTAGTTATGTAATATGTATATGTCCTGTGCCAAGCCATGCAGCTGTTCATCTTATCAAAAGTTCTTTAATATGTAGTTTTGCCAATTTATCCATTAGTGTTTTGTGTATGACCCTATCAAAAACTGAAGAGAAGGCTATACAAATTAAATCACAGGACATGTTTTCATTTATAACTGCTATATTGTTAAGAAACATCATGTTACAGATAGTTCTAGATCTATTTTCAATATATGCATGCAGAAATATGATTTTGAGTCCCAGCCTTTTTTACAATTTATCCAAAATAGCCTTATCCATTATTTTTCCACAGCAAGAGAGTAGACTTGTGCATTTCTGTGACTCTGGGTTTGTCTTTTTCAACGTTTCCTTAAAGACAAGTTTAACAACGCTACTCCACCAAACTTGAGGAGTGTCCTCATATATAAATGCATATATAACCTAATGAATAGGAGATGTAATGGCCCTTTAAGTTCATCTTGAAGTGTTCTCAGGTAATTATTAATAATTTCGTCTCCTCACTGTGGTTTGTATGGGTCTAATTTTCACAGTACTTTTCATCATAATCTAATCTAATTTAATTTAATTATCGGAAGTTACCTTGATGATACTAGCAAGAATTATCTCCCTGTTTGTGGAGCCAAATGGTTTTGCATTTAACTTTTTAAATATCTTGTCAGTCTATTATGTTGGAGAGTAAATTTTAGAATGTATACAATGTTTACCAATTTGTATGTCTTTACTTCTATCACATCATATATATATATATATATATATATATATATATATATATATATATATATATATATATGAAATGGTTTCCTGTTATGCTCAAAGCCTTTATATAAATTTTCTTCAGAATGTTCCTGATCTTGTCTCATACTGTTTAATTTGTCACCTTGTTCTTATACAAATATATCCTCATGACTTCATGTGCCTAGCTCCTGATGTTAACCATTTTCTTTAATCTTTTGTATTCAATTTCTTTTTCAAAACGTTCCAGTGAGTGCATCGACTGCTGTGTGCCCATATAGTCTGTATTTATCTTCTGTGTGTTTATTTAATTTCACTTTGACAGAAATATTTAACAGCATTTTATCCTTTATAACCCCATAAACACTGCACACCAAAGATAGTAAAACTTGACATAAAGTAACAGTACTCCCAGGGAGCACAAGCCAATACCCAGAGCGTTCTTTTCCCTAGTAGGTTTGTTAACAATCTGCAGCAATTGTTTATGAGCACATGTAAATAATTTCCTTACTTATGAACAGATGTTATAAATAATTTCCTTACTAATATTATACAATCAACATTGTTCCAGTCTGTTTCTGGTAAATTTAAGTCCCCAGCTATTGTGATTTTTCTCTTGTGTTTAGTGCAAGAAAAGTTCCTGTAGGTCATCAGCACTTGACTTTTGTGGTCTGTACACTTTAACAATTGCAATCTGGTAGTTAGATATCTCTTTTTTATGTTTAGTACCTTTAACATGTTGGACACATTTTTACAAAAACTCACTCTAGACAGTAGTATTGGCTATGTGGTAAACTGTAGTTTAGTGCCCATCTTCTACCAGAATGTAATCTACCAGCTTCTGAAAAATTTGGGGGGCATTTTATATCACAAATTGCTGTGTGCAGTTACCCTTACAGACATCAGAAATCACAGGTCTGCTATAAGCTTTCAAATTTAAATAATGAAATACTTTTCTTAAAATTATGCAAAACACCCTGGCAATTAAATGCTTAGAAAATAAGTGTCCTTACATGGGAAATCAAGTTAAATTTTTGAACAGATGGTTATCTTCAGAAAAAAAAAATACATCCAAATATCTATGTCTGCATGTGCTGCCACCTAAAAGGTGACTATAGTAAAATATTGCTAACTTGTAAATTTACTCAGGAAATACAGGCAAAGTATGAGCTCATTGCATCCCTGGAAAGCAGAGTACATATTTTTGTTTTAATATCCATACACGAGTTTCTTTCTGAAATGCTTCCTAGTGTTATTCAGTGCACACAAAAATAGTGCGATTAACTGAAGGACCTTTCTGAGTAGAAGGACCACGTTACTTGAATTTCAAGTAAATTGAATTTCAGTTCAGTCATGTGTCCCCAGCCAAATGTACACCACGGAAATTTATTGCTGCCTAGCAGCCTGAACCCCATGACATCCCTTCTGAAGATCTACCCTTTGAATCACATGGTTTTTGGAAAGTAAGAGACAGTGGTGATAGATGTCCTAGACAACAGATGGTAGAGTAGCCTGAAATTTCTAGAACCACTTCCCACTGTTCTGCTTCTGCCTTGTCAGCTACAAAAGTGGGTATGAAGTCATGCCGGAAAACCCCTGGTAAACTTTAAATCATGACTGGTAGGGTCAATGAGCAATTTCCGTCCCCTTTGAGGTATTTCTGTTTCAGACAAAGTCTGCTGTGTCTTCCTTTATTGTAATCATGGCAGACCACAAGAGGGTGCAGATCCATACCACCCCCTAAAATCTTCCCCATGAAAACTCCATATAGCTACTTCCGGGGTAGGATCTCTATAGATGGTGGTTGCAGCCATGAAATTAAAAAATATTTGCTTCCTGGAAAGAAAGGCATGTCAAGTATGGATAATATTTTAAAGAGTAAATTCGTCAGTTGT
Organism: Protopterus annectens; assembly: GCF_019279795.1. Taxonomy (NCBI): domain Eukaryota; kingdom Metazoa; phylum Chordata; order Ceratodontiformes; family Protopteridae; genus Protopterus; species Protopterus annectens. Next base: position 18,470,669 of record NC_056726.1, on the reverse strand, counting down.
CAAAAAAGGTCCATATAACTAATAGCTAACACTATGTTTTTCCTAGTAATATCACATACCTGCAGGAGTTAAACTGTAATTAAGGCCATTAACCAGAAAATTTACATTTTTGAACTGTGATGTTAGAGAAAACATTTGAGAATTCTGTGAGCCGCAAGAACATTGGATCAGTCAATGCCTAAAGAAATAATTCTAGCCTGTTCAATGGAAGGTCTGATACCAAAACTAAAACTCTGGTACTATGGCTAAGAAGATGATGCTGGAAAAGCTGGAAGGAAAAAGTAGAAGAGTGCAGTAGAGACTAAGATGGATAAAGTCATGAGTGTAAATTTGGAAGAACTTTTAACAGTTGTTGACAGACAAGCTTCGTAAGCTTAAGTCTTTAAGGTCACAAGGATTCACACTCGGCTAAATGACTGAACCAACAACAACAAAGAAAGGTGTTGCAATATCAACCCTGTGACGTGTGTTGCCAACAACACTGCACACCATACTGTACTTTACAGCAGCTCCAAAAGAACCTCTGGGAATTTGTGGAAACCATTGTTAGCTTACAGAGCAAAATCTAGCATCCTGTTCATCTGGTCTGACTGATGAGTCTTCAGGTACCTTCTCAGATCCAAGCTGGCAAAATTTTTGCTTCCCATAATGTACCTGTGTATGAATCTTCCTCAGCTCTTACCACAGCAGTATTCAGATGTGATCCACTTCTGCTACAAGCTAAGTGCTCTTCCTTGATAATTTGGCTTGCCTATTGATAGGTCTCTAGCCCTAGTAAGTATCTAGAGAAGTTTAGAGATATTTAGTACTTATTTCTGGTCAGAAGTTTCTTTTAAGCTCCTCTAATTTTCTCTTTCATCTTTCAGTGACATGTTGGTTTCTCCTACTGCTACCATATTTAAACACCAACACAAACAAAAGTTCATTAATGTTGTTCTATGAGAAGATACTTTATTTATACTGCCATGTATAGTGAATATTTAAATTATTTTTGCTGATTACTGCTTATGTTGTGGTTTAGTCTGTTTCTGCTCCTATTCAGGCATCAGTAAAGAAAGAAAGATCATGTATTAGTCGAGTGTTTATTTGCCAGGCCTTAGGGCCGAGAGCTCTCTCAGACCAAAGAACCAAGCTTCTTTTTAAAAGGCTTTTGCCTCCTGTATCTAAGGCTGATGAGCCTAAAATATTTGGAGATAAAGACAGGCCCTGGGAAAAGAAAGTTGATCAGAGGAAGAGGAAACACAGTGAAGCAACTGCTTCATCACTGAAATTGGCTAGAGAACATTGACCACTGACTACATTAGTAGAGATTTCCAGAAGTTTCAGAACCCATTGATGTCCTTCCTTAATCACTGTTGCAGTATTTCTTACTACTGAGATATTCTGCCAAGGGCAGCTGTATGTCTGGCCAGCAAACCAAAGCTTGGGACCTCACGTGTCATGTCAGACTTGTGTCCTACACCTGAAGGTGTAAGGTTCATAAGTGACATACCAGCACAAAATCCTCATAACTTCTTTGCTGCTAGCCCAAAAGCAGTTTTCATTTTTGGTCTGTTGGTCATATGCCTTTGTGTTGACTACCAAACCATTGGGCAGTTAACTACCCCATTGGGGACACTTCCTTTTCTTTAGGCCTAGTTGTTTTTAGTACACGTTATCCAAAAAATGGAAATGTGATGGTGGGAGACATATTCTCCATAAGGACCACCACAATAACTGCCTTTTTTTTTTTTTTTTTGCTTAGGTGCACAACATAATCATAGAGAGTGCTCGTCCCTAAGACCTTGCACAGCTGTGTCTCTTTGTTGTCAGTATAACTTGAGAACCAATGCCTCAGATTTCTTGCTTGTAGGACCATGTCTTCAGAATCTTCCCTCCTGGACAACCAGCCTTCATTAAAGAAGTAGAAGAAATTTAACCCTGCAACTTCTGCTGTCCAGCCCCTTCCGGACATCTCCATTGTTTCCAGTGATGCAGCCACGGATTATGTTGCTGTGATGTCGTGACCCCGATGGAGGCTGATATTGGACAGGTTACTTGCATGTCCACTGGAGCTCTCCCAATGCTGTTGAGAAAGAGAAAGGAGAACCTAAGCTGGGTTATTTCAGAAGGGCCAGTGGGGATTCCACAAATTCTTGTACATGAGGAAGTTCCAGGTTCCTTCATAGAGGTGTGTCATCATTTCAGATCCTCTGAGGTTTGTGCAGGTGGACGTCCCAGTTAAAAAGAAGCAGAAGACTAGACATATTTCTCCTGTTGCTAAAGATTCCCAAAAAGAATGGTAGAACTTTAATCAGGGGCTTTTTAAAGTTCTTATGGTGGTTTGGAGTTTCTTCCACTTCATCTTCTTAGAAAAGGGCTCAGGATTCTTCTTCTGAGAAATAAGATTTAGATTTTGGAGAGGAATCTTTGGCTTATTCCTCCTAGATCCATTCTCCTGTAGCTATGGGCTCTGATGAAGAGGATTCTCCTTCACCTGACCTCCACTGGAGAAACTTTCCTTTAGGGACACTATCCTTAAAATGATGCAATATTTTAAGTGGGAGAGCTCACAGATGCATGAAGTTCAGAAAAGGTGCAATGATTAACTTCAGGTGGACTCTCCTAACCCTTCAGCATTTCCTCTAATTCTGGAAGCTCTGTTTGACAATTTTAGTTCTGCGTCTTAGAATCCTGAGTCTCAGTCTCCTGCTGCCTACAAAATGGATAGGTTTTATAAGGTTCCTGAGGCTCAGAAATTTCTTTATAAGAATCCTTCTTCAGATCCGTCTGTCATATGTCTATCTACTGACAGGCCTGCTGTGCTCCTTTCTTTCCCTAAGGTCTTGCCTACTGATAAACATAGTAGAGCCTCGGACAGATGTGGCAAAAAGGTGTATACCTCTGCTATGTTAGCATTCCGAGCTGTAAGCTATCAAACACACATGAGAGGGCATGTGTTCTCTGTCCTTTCAAAATTGGGGGAAGTTTTAGCTAGTGTGCCTGATAAAGGCAGTAAATCCTCAGCTCTTTCCCTGTTTAGTTATGCTTCCCGGGTAGCTAGGCATTTGATTAAGTGTAGCTATGATGCTGCTAATGCCTGTACTAGAGCAGCTGTGTCAGGGTCAGTAATAAGTAGATAATCTTGACTTAGGCTTTAGTCCTTTCCTGAAGATGTCAAAGCTAAGCTTTTGAATTCTCCTGTAGCCACACAGAATTAGTTTGGTCCTGTGGCTACAGACCTCTCTAAGATTTTACAGGACAAGGGCAATGCCATGCAGGTTCTAAAATAGATTTTCATTTCCCCTGTTCTTAAGTACCAGAGGAACTACCCTTTTCAAGGTCCTTTTGTTCTCAGGCATCAAAGGCATCACAAAATGATGAATGCTCTTCTAAAACAGGGTTTCCAGAGAAAACAGCTCATAATTCTAGAGGGCAGAAATCTTCCTTTCCTGATAAAGTGGCCTCCCTGTGACTGTTCCGCTCTTCCTCTCAAGATTCCTCTGTCTCAAAGACTATTTCTGTCCGGGTCTGTATTAGAAGCTCATAGGTGTACTTACCCGAATACGTAAACGCTGACACGTCTTCATCGAACCACGAAAACATCAATTGGCTTGAAGTGCGAAATCCGAAAAGTTGAAACATCATGGTTTGCCCTTCTGCGGTATAACTCCGTAAGGTAAGTGTGCGATAGTTACGGACCTTAGGGTTAGGGTGCAGGTTAAAGTAAGTGCATAGATGGTAATGAATGTGAGAGTTAGTGTAGGATTAGAAGTAGGGTTTTGTTAAGTGTATGTGTGTAGATTATTTAGTTTGTTTGGGTATAGCTTCTTAAGGTAAGTGTGCGATAGTTACGGACCTTAGGGTTAGGGTGCGGGTTAAGGTAAGTGCATACATGGTGGTATATGCAAGACTTAGTGTAGGGTTAGAAGTAGGGTTTAGTTTAAGGTTAGAAGCAGGGTTTTGGTTAGTGTATGTATGTGGTTTATTTAGTTTTTTTTGGGTAGGTAGTATGTAGTGGGTGGTGGGGTGGGACAACTATGACTGTTTGAGTTTTTGAATTTCTCAGTTTAGGGCATTTGTGTATTTGTCGTTTGCAGAATATGTGTCTGTGTTTTAGTATTCAGTGACTAGGGCCTTCGAGCTTCTAATATAGACCCTTCTATCCATAGTAGAACGGGGTTACAGAATGTTATGGAATTCCTTTCCCCCTTTTTCAGGTATCCCTGAACCTGTGCCCTGTAAGTTGCCTCATTTTCCTCTGCTGCTTCAAGGTTTTCTTGCTCAGGGCAGAAATAAGCAAGTTCATCCTTTCCAGAGGGATACGTTTTTTTATTCCAGGATGTTTCTAGTTTCCAGGAAAGAAGGTTCTTGGAGGTATATCTTAGATCATTTTTTTCTCAACACTTCTTTCAAAATGTTAACCCTTCAGGCCCTATTTCCAGTTCTTCTATCTCAAGCTTTTCTGGTCTCCCTAGATTTGAAGGATGCTTTTCTTCATATTCCTGTTCATCCTTATTTCAGGACGTTTTTGTGTTTCTCTATGTCTTTCCTCACATTTATAGTTTTCTGCCTGTTTTTTGGTCTTTCTGTGTCTCCAGGAGTATTTACCAAATGTCTAGCTCCTGCTACAGCCTTTTGAAGTCTTCACAGCATTCAGAGTTTTCCTTATATGGACAACCTTCTCATTCAAGCCCCTTCTCCACAGGCTCTCCAGAAGGACATGGAATTCACAGTGCATCTACTTCACAGTGTAGGCTTCACTCTCAATCTCTAAGTCAGTTCTAATGCCCTTTCAAGATGAGATATTCTTGGGTTGCAGGATTCAGACTCTTAATATGGCAGCTTTTCCCCCCTCCACCCATGGTTCTGTTTTTAACAGCTTTCTTTCATTCCTTTCTTCCCATGCAAGAGATGTCAGCAAGAGAGTTTCTGTGAGCCCTGAGGTTCATGAAGTCGACTATTCCTATCATTGTATTTTCAAGACTCAATATGAAGTTGCATTGGGATCCAAAAGCAGTTTGACTTCAATACTGCCATCCTCTGGATTTACAGATTCCTCTCATGCTTTACCTAAAGGAGGAGTTTCTTTGATGGGTCAACTAGATTTCTCTAAACCCAGGTCTTCCATGTCTGGTACCTCCCCCCACTCAGGATCTGTATACAGATACTTCAGACCTAGCTTGGGGTCTTGTTCCAACAACATCACCGTAAAAGGGGTTTAGTCTCCTTAGGAGGTAACCAAACACGTCAGTATCAAGGAGATAGAGACCTTAATTTTGACTAGTCCATGCAGTACCTCTGGTCTTCAGGGCCCCCTAGAGTGCTGACAGACAACACCACAGTTATGTGGTACATAACAAGCAAGGAGGGAAAATGTCTTACCACCTTTATGAACTAGCCCCAATAGCATGGGACTTTGCTATCCAATACCAGTTGATTCTTCAGACAATCTTTAGTCCTTCAGACACAGATGTGGTGGCAGACACCTTGAGCAGATCCAGGACAGATCCCAATGAGTGAATGTTGCACACAGATGTGTTCCTGGACATTGTTCATCAGTGGGGTACTCTTCAAGTAGATTTCTTTGCCTCTCCCTCAGAACAGACAACTCTTAAAGTGCTATTGCAGAGTGCCATGTCCTCTGCCTTGGAAAGTGGAGGCCATGTCTCTCTCTGAGAGGGATGTTTATGTATGCATTTCCCCCTCTTGCCCTGTTGCTGAAGGTCTTTCTCAAGATTATGTTGGACAGGCACAAAATCTTGTTGGTGACTCCCAGACAGCACAGGTTTCCCCCTTCTTTTTCACCTGGCCATGGACAGTTATCACAGGTTACCCCACTAGGTGGACTTGCTCACTCAGGAAGGACTCATTCATTCACCCTCCTCTTCTCACTCTGCAACTGACTCTGTGGATTATAGGGTTTTGATTCCTTTCTGTCACGTTTTTCTAAAGACATGCTTTGAGTTTTGATAAGAAAACCTGTTACTGGAATATCTTGTTTGTCTAAATGGAAGATATTTTCTGTATGGTGCCACAACAATGAACAGGACCCACTTTTTAAGGAATTCTTACTGTTCTCTCATATCTCAGTTGTGGCATATCCTTCTGTTAAAAATAATTTGTCAGCCATCTCTGCCTTTCTGCCTTGGAATCCAACACTCACTTCTAGATTTTTGAGGTAAAACGATTTATAAACGGTGTTCTTCATATTAGGCCCCCAAGAAAATATAATCCTCTTCCTTGGGACCTGAAGTATGTTCTGGAAAAATTAATCCAGCCACCTTTTGAAACTACAGCCTCTTCATATTTAAAATTGTGCACTTGGAAAACTGTGCTTTTGGTGGCCTTGACTTCAACCAAAAGAGTCTTTGAACTTCAGATTCTTATGACTATTCCTTCTTTTAGTCTTTCACAAAGACAGAGTTTCTCTCAGAAGTAACCCATTGTTTTTGCCTAAACTAGTCAATAATTTGTCTTTGAATCAGTATATCCAACTTACTGCTTTTTCCCCACACTTCAAGATGAAAGTGAGAGAATTCTTCATTTTTTGGATTTGCATAGACAGCTCAGATATTATCTGGGTAAGACTAAGGATATTGGGAAATCTGATCAATTTTTGTTTCCTTTCAGAGTAAGAAGTTGGGTTTGACAGTTTTCAAACAAACCATTTCTTTGTGGATATCTAAAGGCATTTCATTTTATTTCTTTCACAGAAAATGGCTTTCTTCTTCTGTTCGGGCCCATTCTACTAGAGTAGTTGTATCTTCTGGAGATTTTTTAAAAGTCTCTATGCGAGATCTGTTTTGGAAGTTGCTAAGTGGTCTTCTGTTGATACTTTTACTAAACACTCAGTTGAATGCATTTTCTAGTGCCAGAGTAGGTTTTACTAGGTCCATTTTTCATGCTTTTTTGGAGGGGTCCTCAGCTCTTCTTCCTCCTCCCAATCTCTTTCATAACTTTACTATCCTCCCAATAATAAGGATTACTGAAAAAGTGATTAAGGAAGGACATAGTACAGTTGTGTATGAACATGATGCAGATGTCCTAGTAATCACTGTTGCAGCATTCCATCCTTCCCTCTTCCCCCTGTTGGGTTTCTTTTTTTCTTTTCTGGTTGAAAGGATTTCTGTTCCTTTTTTCTTGATGCACATATCCATAGATATTTCTTCCCTCTTCTGATGCTGCCTTACATCTGGACAAATGTGTTCTGATGGTTTTGTGCTTATACATCACTTATGAACCTCATACCTTCGGGTGTGGAACATGCATCTAATGTGTGATGCATGGAAGGGCCCTGTTTTGATATGTTAGCCAGATGTATGGCTACTCTTGGCAGGATATCCCAGTAGTAAGGAATATTGCAGCAGTGGTTGGTAGGACATTTATTAAGTTCTTACACAACTTTACTTTATCTTGGGCAGTGCCCAAGAGACTTGTGAATTGAACCTCCTCCGAGTGGGAATTAAAACATTTGACTTCCAGACCTCCTTGTGCTGCTTCATTTACATCTTTCAAAAGTGCTTTTGATGTTGAGCTGGATTGAATAATGAAGATGTTTCTGAAGGCTTAGATTGACTTTGGTATCCTTTCATCCCCCTCAGTGTCAAGGATGAAATGAACAGGCCCTTCTCCCATTTTTGCATCTTCCCCTGTCCATGTCTCAGTGCAGGTAGTATGGGGTACGACACTAATCTTGGGTACCTGTCCTGTCTGTATCATCAGGTACCCCCATTCTGGCTGTGAAGGCATTGCATCCAATACCCTTAACACTGACTGCTTCAGAGCTGAGTGGGTTTGGGGTCTGATGCCTCACTGGCATGTCTTTAGCATTGTCGTCAAGCTGTCTCCTCTGGCTTTGTTTTCACTGTCCGAGGCTTTAGCTTTTGCAGTGCAGTTCAGCCTTTCCTTCAGAAAGGTGGCTTTGGCAGTGGAGGGGGGGGGGGGGTTCCTTGGACCCGGTGGATACTGGATCAGCCTTCAAAGCAATGGGAAGGATGATTGTTTCTCCCTGAGAACAGAAGTACAGGCTCCCATGATGTTAGCGTACCTTTAGATACTCAATCTTCTGTGCTCAGTCTGTTATACATCCATTGGTTGTAGCTGAAGGTCTGGCCTCAAGAATATCTGCTCCAACACAGATTCATTCCTCTGAGAACTTGGATTCCCCTCCTTCTGATGTGCCAAGAAAGATGTTTCAATGGAGGCATCTTGACTCCCCTTAGTAATCAGTCACTTCAGACATGGGCTTGAATGATCGAGAGGGTTCCCCATAATCTTCTCCAGAGGGTATCACATTTGGTAATATCCTTGAGTTAATGTATTGGGGAAGAAATTTGCCTTCAGACCCTCCCTATCACGACAAGGAAGTCCTATTTGAGAATTATGGCTTGGCATCCTCTACTTCTTGGGTGGTCCCGCTGTTTAAATGGATCTGTCTGTATGTTGGGAGGTCTTGGCAGGAGCCAGCATTTGCACATCTATTTCCAAGAAGCTGGACAAAATACTGAGATCGTCCAAGGACAGACAGTTTTGGGTAAAAGGTCCACTCTTGATTGTATTATTGTTGCAGCTGCAAACAAAAAAGAGCTTACTGAGGAGACAGCTGTGGTCCAGCCACTCAACAGGGAATCACAGACTATGCACAGATTACGGAGGTGTATGTACACCTTGGGTATATTTGGTATCAGGTCCTTGAACTATACCACCCATATGAATCGTTTTCAAAGGAACTTGGTTCAACAACCATTGTCATCTTTGAAAGGAACTCTTACACTGGATTTAAGGAAACCGCTAGAAGCCACCTTTTGCACTATATTCTACAAATCAAACTTCATAATGTGGCTGATGCACAGCCGATGGAGCAGCTTGTGTGGCAGGGGCAGGCATTGCAGTAAGATGTCTTGCCTGGCTTCACCTGTGTGATTTTGTGGACATCTTCAAGGTGTCCTTCACTAACTCCCCATATGAAGGGTCCTTCTCACTGGATTCTTGATCGAATGCAGAAGTGTGGGCAAGATGGCAAGACACTTTCTGCCACTGGAGACAGATTGGAGAACCCCCAACAATCATACAATAGGAACCAAAAAAAGGTCCAAATCGTTATGGTTCCAAAAATCCAGGAGTCAGCCCCTTGACTCCACTTTGGATAGGGGCAGCCATAGTGTAGATAACTCCTTCAGTGAGTGCAGACCCAGAGGTGGAGGGAGTTGACAAAATTAGGGATGTCACATGCCATTTTCTGACAGATAACCAAATAATCTGGGAAGGACTACACAACGTCTACCTCTGAAGGCAGTCAGGTGTCACTTTTCCCTCTATTCCTTGATGTGAATGGCCATCATGCAGGACTCCTGAGTGTGAGAGATAATATCTAAAGGCTGTTCAGTTCCGCCTTCCCAATACTCACCCAGTTACTTTTGATATTTCCAGATGCACCACTCTACCAGCAAAACATGGCCACAAGGAAAATTCTATCCCTGCTTCAACAAAGAGCCATTCAAGAGGTCCTACTGTACCATACAAGCTCAGGATATTACTTAAGGCTCTTTGTAGTTCCAAAGAAAAACAAAGGCCTTGGTCTAGTTCTGAACCTAAGCCCACTTAAATACATGTATCAAAAAGACTGAATTCAGGATGGTCACAATGTAATCAATTTTGCTGTGCCTTCAGACAGACAAGTAGATGTATTTTTTTGATCTTATCTCTACATCAAAATAGCCAAGGTTTCCAGGTGATAACCTGTGCTCCCATTTGGGAGCCAATCACCTTTGTTAATACCTCTGCCATTCACTCTCACCACAACCCCCTGGGTGTTTACTAAGTGTATGGTGGTAGTTGCAGCCCGTCTGCAACTGAGAAATCTGAGTGTTCCTGTACATGGATGATTGGCTCCCAGCTACCACATCCAAGGAATCATTGGTAAAGGCACAGAATTACTTTCACCAGCTCTGCTGGTCCCTAATTGAAATGCACATTCCTGGAAAGAACGACTGTCTTGCGGGCAGGCCCTGCAGGCAGGCCCAGCAGAAATATTCTGATACCACAAGAGTGGTCTCTAAATCTAGACAAGACATCGCAGCATGGACTGGCCCAGTGTTTATAAATCTGTCTGCAACCCCAGCCAGCACCAAATGCAACATTTTCTTTGCTTTAATTCCCATGGAGGAAGAGATGCTCCAGCCACACAGTGGCCTTCAGGATGACTTTGTTTAACCCTATTTTCCATGATACCCAAATTCTTGCAGAGGATGAAGTGATGTAGAGCATCAGTAATCGTAATTGCTTCATCCTGGCCCAGACAAATTTGGCTTCCCCTTGCTTACGGCTCACCTCAAAGATACCTCTTGACTACATCCTTGGAAGGCTGTTTCATCCCACCCTTCCAGGATGCCTTACCTGGATCTCCACAGCCTCAAATTAAAGTTGTTTTTTTTTCCAGTTTTCATGATGGCCAGTGACCCCCTCCTCCTTATCTAGAGAAATGTTGCGAATTCAGTCTGCTTCCCAGAACGAGTCTGCCTGCAGTATTTAACACATTAAATTGAAATGGTCTGCACTTTAGCACTTAGAGCAAAGCACTAATCCTTATACCATTTCTATACCAGGCATTCTGCTCTTCCTAACCAGCTTATTTGACTCCAGCTTCAGTTATTCCACTGTAAAAGTTCAAGTAGAAGTGATTTCCAGTTTTCATGCAGGAAATGATTCCTGTTCCATAGCTACTCATACACTTTGTAAAGCCTTTTTAAAAGATATATGTCTTCTTCATCCTCTCTTTAAGAAACCAGTTTCACTTTGGAACCTTAATTCTGTTGTGGAGCCATTGACAAAGCCATCTTTTGAACCAGCTTTCTGTCCCTCTCAAATTTCCATCATTTAATTCATTGCTCTTGATAGCTGTAACCTCACCAAGAGAGTATCAGATTTGCATGTCTTGTCATCAATTGATCATTGTTTAATTTTTCACAAGGATGTTTTTTCTGCATAATAACCCCTCCTTAAGTCCTAAGGTAGCATGTGAGTCAAATTTGAATCAGCCCATCCATCCAGAAGTGTTTTTTTCCTTAAGTATGCTAATAAAGGAAAATACTTTCTCCATACTTTGGATGTCCACAGGTAGCTACAGTTTTACCTGTAATGTACCAAGCGTTTCAGAAAAGACTTGCAATTTTGTTTATTTTGTCAACAACAGGTTGGGCTCGAAGATTTCTAAATTCACTCTGTCCAACTGGCTGTTTTGTTTTTTGCAATAATACCTTTTTCAAGTATTATAAATTTGATTTGTTTTCAAGATCTAGTGCTTCTTTTGCTTTCTTTGGAGAATCTGTCCTCAAAGGTCTCTTGTCATGATGCCACCCAACTACTTCAGTTGGATCAGATAGGATCAATAGTATATTAACATTATGTGCTTTCCATAACACTATTTCCTTTCATTCTTGACCATCAGGTGCAACAACCCTGCCTCCTTCCCCCTTCCCGTCATACCTATGTAGCATCTGAAGGATAGTGGTTCCTTCATGGAAGCAGTAGACTCTATCTTACAGTTTGCGACAGACTTGATCTAAGAGAGCTTCACACACAAGTGCATTATGAGAGGTACAAAATTAGAGAAGATCAGTGCTGGAGCACTGGTTTTGTCAGCTCAGACGTATCAGTCGTATCAGATCCATAGGTATGAAAGGATATAGCATTATTGTAAGTACATAACTTTCATTTCTTCAAAACGAGGGTGACAGCTTGTAAGGATGTTATTTCAGCTTTGCCAGTATTTTTCCCAGGGCAGACACATGTTGGTCACTGTTGAGGGAAAAAAAACTTAGTTGCTTGTCTCCGGGTTCCCTGTAAAAGATCAGCAGATAAGAAATAATGCTTTTCTGCTGGCAACAGCCTGCTGTTTAACCAAGTTAAGAAAATTATTTAAGACCTGAAGGAAAGAGGTAGAGAGGTGAGGAGGTTATAGCACTCCACCTGCTTTAGAGAACCAAAAAGTCTGTCATCATACTTGAAAATACTACTTTGGTTCCATTGCACAGCAGGTGTTGCCAGCTGTGTAGTAGATGCTTTCAGTCTTATAAGTCTCACTAATGAGTAGAGGTTGATCCAAGCAGTGATGCATCAAAGCTGTCTAGATGTGTAGACCTGTTTGCATTAGTGGAAGATAAATAGCTGCAAGCATGCTGTTCTAAAGCCTAGTCCTGAGGATTTTTGGCTAGCTACAAAATATTTACTTTTGTCTTTCCACCTTCCTCCTCCTCTTTTTGAAAGTCTTGGTCAAAGCATAGAGGAAATAGTTTGAAATGATTCTCACTACCTTCCTCTTGGCAGAGCCATACCTGTTTTTCTCTTACTCCACCAGCTACACCTCCATTCCTTCCTTACCAGTTACTTTATGTGATCCTTGATTGGTTGTCCTGACCATTCAAGGTCACTAAACTTCAATATCCCTGTGACCCATTTCTTCAGTTTTGAGAAATTAGCTGTTGCTTATTTCAGGATAAGTCATTGAAGTTCATTTGACAACTAGAAAAGATTCTACAAAGATAACTTTACCCCAAGTTTGAAAAGTTGTGCTATCTGGGTAGGATTAGAGGAACAGAACCTCTGTTCTATGAATTATGTTTGGTAATGGATTAGCTTCAATCCCTTTTGAGGAAGCGTGTCATTAAGTCAGACTCACAAATACCTGAGGCACTGAAGTCTAAGTCCTAATATTCATAGTCTATTTTAGTGAAGTGGAGTATAGTTTACTGTTTTCTGTCTTCTAGTTCCAGTTTGAATTAAATGTTAGTGTTTGTGCTCTTTTTTAATTTGTTTTATCTTGCTATAATAAAGTTATTTTTTTGTCCATGACTTCACACTAAAGTGAACATTTGTAGGTAAGTAGGCCATGTCTTCAATTCCTTTCTTGTCTGCTGTCCTTTCTACCAAGTCAAATAACCCATGCTGTATTTGTTTCTTGACCTTCCTGCTGTAAAGCAATACCATCTGGGGTCCACTGGCCCAATAGCGTATTTCTTTCAGCAGTGATTTCATTATTTCTATTTGAAACGGGTCCAACAGTGAAATGGAAAGTTTTTAAAGTCTGGCTGGCTCATACTTTTATGACGCTACCTCAGCAATTTGTTTTTTTTTTTTGTTTAAACAATCTCATTTATTTGTCATCATACATTAGAAAAACATAGTAAACAAGAATGTTTTCTTCAGAAACAAAACTGCAGCATGTAAACAATAATCTCATATGTCATCAGTTTGTAAACATTTTATTGAAAAAAAAGAGTCCTAAATTGCCACCCAGTTAATAACCGTTCTCAAATTGGAGATATTACATCATGCAACATCATTATTTCTGTTTAACTTTTCTTCTGCAGGGCTTTTACTTATCAAGTATGAAACCATGAACAAAATGAATGAAGCAAAAACAAAAGCAATAGTAGTAAATTATGTACCCATATACAAGCTGGTTCAGCAATATCCATATTTATTTGGACGTGATAAAATGAAGTATTTAGGAGTACAGATTAAAAATTATACTGGTGTGGCAGCTAAGGATATGTGTGAAGAGACTAAAAAGATAATACAAAAACTGAGAAATGTTAGTTGTGTTACAATGGATATTGATAGTACGATACAAGCAGTTGAAATGTTCTTAGTCTCTTAGTCTTATACACTGATTAGGTATATTTTATCAATTAGAGAAGTTGTGGATAGCAATTAATAAAGAACTGAATGATTTTATCTGAAAGGGGAGGACAGTCAGAGTCAAGTGTGATAAGCTTATTCTTCCAATAGAACAGGGCGAATTGGGATTACCAGAGTTGAAGGGTTATTTCAGAGCAACACAGCTAAGACTCCTAAACATAGCAGAAGCAGAAAACTATAATTCAGAGTGGAAAGAGATGATGAAACAGGGAGAGCTTGAGATTTTGGATGCAGATCTTTAAGGAGAACAACAACAATCACACAGAATATTATATTCATAAAGTATCAGATGGTCTTCTAAGAACCCAGCCAACATGGGAATGGAGAAAGGAGATTCTGCTGTTAGGGATGACTGGAATTAGGGATACAGACAATAGGGTAGTGGGTCGAGAATGTATTGGAGAAAACTGACATAGGAACCAAGGGACTAGGAGCAAATAACTAGAGGGGGAAATGTAATAGAATGGTAAAATGCCAAGAACTTATTTGGACTGCAGGCTAAAGATTTCCTTCCATATCAAGGATTCATATCAAAGTATTGGCAAAAAGAAAGAAATAGGAAGGTCTTAAACAAAAGACCAGCACTGGTAGAGTTTTTAGTAGAATGGAAGTTGCCATTAAGACTGGAATAATTGGTAGGGCATATACAATATTGCAAGATAACTGTAAGAATCAATCATTGGAGAGATTAGATAAGTAATTCACAAAGAAACAATGGGGGGATGTATGTATGTCTCCTAAATATGCAACAAAATCTAGAAGATTTTGGATCTTTGCTTGAAAGTGCTTACATAGGTATTTTTATACCCCAAGCAGACTTCAAAGAATTTTTCCTCAGGTAGACAGCAAATGTTGGAGGTGTGATGAGGCAGAAACAGGTAACTGGGAACATATTTTCTGGGACTGTAATGAGTTGGTAGACTTTAAAGATTCACTGCAGACTGCTCTGTTGGAGATGCTGGGTGAGCAAGTTGTAGTGACTAGGGAAATTATTTTTTGAACTATGATAAAAACATGGAATTGCCTAGACATAGTAAGACCTTGCTGAGTCTAATCATGATGGCTGCCAAAAAAAGCAGTTACTAGAAAATGGAAATCAAAGTCTAAACCAACTTTACTAGAAGTAGCGAAGATAGTAACAGTTAAAACAACTGGAACTGGGATGTTTAGAAAAGAGTAGGAGCAAATTACATAGGAAAAATGGGAGCTGTGGGATCAATACATGCAGAGGAGGAATGAGGTTTAAAAGAAGGCAGGATTTGAATGAACTGTGTAATGGTTGACTAACATTGACTGGATATGTTAAAAGTGATGTATAATGTTTGCAGCTACAGTTTTGTCGCATGGTTTGGAATGTATAATGTTTGCAAGTGAGATTGTCATTTCTTTAAATGTAGCATGGCCTGTGTCATACATGATAATTTAATAAAGATGCTTCTTGTTTAAAAAAAAATACGAGGCTATGACAGTAACTCATCTGTTTACTTATATTCATTCTGAATTCTGTAACTGCTAGAATAAATGGATGCATCTTATTAGGGAACAGTAGTTTCAGTGTCTGCTATCCCATCTCACCTACTTATTGTATTTATAACTTAATCCTTTTAAAGATCTTCATATATTCCTCATAGTCTTTCAAAGTCCTCATATTGTGGTGTTCACTTTTGACAATGCCTCAATCTGACATACTCACAGCCCTCTCAGATCCTGGCAAACGTGCCTAACATACTGCCAGTACAGTATAATGCTGTAACCCCTTCAGCATCTCCCATATTGCGCAACTCTGGTAAGTATATCACTTCTAATTAAATTACCATCATTTAATATATGCTTAGTTGATCTTATGGCCTTCTTTCTCATGCACTTTTTAAAGGTCTGTTACAAACCTTCAAATCAAACACAAGTAATTGGTTGGTGTGTTACCCAATAAATATGTTCCCAAGCATCTCTGCCTCCTTGATCACATCACCAGTAAGTGTCACTTGGGGAAACATGAGGAAAGCCTTTTTGGTGTATATAAAAACCTGTGAAGACACTTCCGTGTGAAGATACTGACTATCCCATAGTATGTTGCAGCAGCTCTTTCTTTAATTCTCTCCCAAGATTTGCCTTTGGATTTTCTGACTCTGTCCCTTTAATTTCTATACTTTTTGAGATCTCAGTTCCATCCTCCCTTTAGATGACCTACTGATAAGCTTCAAATGGGCTATGGCATCTTACCTAGCTTCTGTTAAAAATATCTCATTGCTTTCTGAATACATTCCATGTTGATTTAGGAGCCTTGTTTGTATTGGAATATGATCTCATAGTGTGATTAGAGTGGGTTTTAAGGTCACACAGCAGGTGTTATAACTATGTGACTGATAAATATACTACCCCTTGCTTTCCTTTGTTAACATTGTGACCTTTAGACCAAACATTTGGATATACTTCAAGAAATACCTTCCTTCTATCTCTGTCCCGCTATCAGATCTGACCTGTGTGTCACTAAATTCCATTGTCCTGCCAGTACTGATAGTCATCCTTTAAAGGAACGGATCCACCCATTGCTTGTTTTATCTCTCCAAAGGTGACTTTGGGGGGAGCAGATCATTACGATCACATGCCTTCCATATCTATCTAGTATTTCCTCTTCCACTTTCTAGCATATACTATTACTATATCAGTTGTTTTCCACTTTCTAGCATATACTATTACTATATCAGTTGTTTTCAACTCAACAGTACTAATAAATAGCTTATGATTAACAATGCACAAATTATTTTTTAACACTCATGTTTAGTTCGAAAGATCTTTGAAAAATGCCCTTTTGTGGCACAGATTGGGAAAGAATTGTTAAATGCTGTGCTGCAATTCCTCTCATGCTTATAACTGGACCTAATGTGTGTGTGTTATAAAACTATGTGAGCACTTTTCCATCTTCTGCCTTGAAACCTCTTTTTGTTACAGTACATTGTGTCATGCTTTCTACTGGAGCAACTCATCTTGACATTTTTTGACTGTTTAGTTGAGTCTAGCACATCTTGATATGTCTCATTTTGACTGTTAGTTGTGTCCTGTTTCATTTTACATTTATCTTTTTCTTCAGCTAATTATTTTAACCATGCACTACAAATGTATCTTGTTCTACAAAATTTATAAAGTTAGGCAAATTTTTCTTCAAAGCCTACAGATTTTTTTTTGTTGTTTCTTTTGCCACACCTCATTCTAGCTGCAATTAATGAAACAAGCAACTCACTGAATTCACAATCTTTTGGTTGTATCTTTAATTAAGTGACATAAACACCTGTAGTCTCTGCATGACTTTGTGTCTAATACAGTGCAAAATCTTTCTAGGATCAATGTAATTCCTGAAAGTTTCAAGTGCTGCTACTCTGTATCTTTCATTAAGGAAAATAAGCTTTAAATACCTTTATGACTTATTCCCTAGTACCAAGTAGGAAC
Organism: Protopterus annectens; assembly: GCF_019279795.1. NCBI lineage: Eukaryota > Metazoa > Chordata > Ceratodontiformes > Protopteridae > Protopterus > Protopterus annectens. The sequence goes on along the minus strand of NC_056726.1, from coordinate 18,453,545 downwards.
ATTGCACACTATACCTTTTAAGGAGTTTTGGTTGATCCACTCACATTGATGAATAAATGGAATTTCTTAATCCAGAGCTTCTGCTTTCCAGCCATATTTCTTTGCAGCATAAGAGTTCCAGGGATTTGCCTCTGAGCCATATTTCTACTGTAAATTGTATTTCAGTACTTCCAAGTAAAGAAATTCTTGAAAACATATTTATTTAGTTCTGCATATGCTTCTCTACCTCTGAACACTATTTGTTGTTTTGTTGGTAAGCAGACAAGAACAGTTGCATGATTTGTACTGTAATTAGATATGTAATCAAACTGCTCTGAGATTTAGACTGAAAAAAGTAAATGCGCCAAAAGGCATGCAAGTTTGTGTAACTAGCATATTAGCATTAAAGCTGTATGCTTTATATGTAACAGTGGCCATTATTTTTGTCACCTGGAGCTTTCTGCATGTACTAGAGCTCTGACCAGACCTGGTTTCAGTGCCTTGCACCCATTGGCTGCCATGATATGACAGCTATATCCCTAATGGACAGATGTAGCCTCTAAATATTTCTTCACAACGCCCCAAACTACTTATACCCCTAGAATAACCTTAGAATTACCAAACTTGTCAAATACATTTTGAATGCATAGTTAGCATAGTATGCACATATGAACCTGTGCTGATATAGCAGTGACTCTCTAATGGATAAAGTGAGTTATCAGACAAAATGAGTGGATGGATTAGAAACACCAGAGGTGTACATATTCTCAAGGTAAATGTTTGTAGGGGGTGGAGAGCCAGGCTTCACGTGAAGGCAAGAGCATTGATCAAGTAAACATAATCAGTCATATGGCTTCTCAGATAGGCCTATGAGTGACGCATTGAACTGTTACTTTGGGTGTTATTTATTTTATTTTGATCACAGTCAAGCATCAGAGATGTGCATACTTGGTGCTCTGTCTGTGCTCAGGAGGCAGGCTGTGTCTATAAAGGGCATTATATTTTCTTAATAAACAATAAACAGTTGTTAATAAGGCCTATCAGGAAGAGGCAGTGTGTGTCTTAGAGTAACACATTAAGAAACACTGAATTATTTCTTTCACTTTAACTACATTCAAGCGTCAGAGGTGCATACAGTCAGAAGGTAGCTGTTTTGTCGATGTGGTGGTGGGTAGGAGGCAGACTGTGTGTGAAGGTATTGGACTTTACTTTGCTTGGGTGGGAGGCAGACTTTGTGTGAAGGTATGTATTGGACATTAATTTGCTTGATCACTGTTACATGATCAGTTATACAGCTTGCCAGGGAGAGGCTGTACATATGTCCAGCATCAAATTGAAATACATTGCTGTGTCCAATATTTCTTTTGCTTCAATTACAGTCAAACATCCTATGTTTAAGTGGACAGAATATATATTATTGCCCAGGCTGCTGTCTTGACCTCATTCATAGCCTAGAGGGAAAGAGCCCTGTAGTCCATTTCTTTCATTCAGTGTTAGACTTTTAGAGAATGTGATTAAATTTATGCAGATGAATGGAAATAAGACTGATTTAAGGAATTTGGCATCCTGTTGCCTTACATAATGTGTATGACAAAATATTTATGACAATTTTCCAGAATAATTTAATGAAAGGGTTAGGACAGGTTGTAAGTTTATTTATTTTCCACGGAAACTCCGTTCCCCGACTTAGGTTCCTAGGCGAGGCCCGGGAGAAATTCTCCAGATGCCAGATCATGTGATGGAATGTGGGAGGAGGGAAACGCACAAGGAAACCCAACAACCACAACACAGGAACATGCAACTCCTCACAAGCCAGCCAGCTGAGAATCGAACCGGAGAACCTCTTGCTGTGAGGTGACAATGTTAACCACTGCACCACTGCACCACTGTGCCGCCCAAGTGATGAAGTGTATGGGACTTCTGGTAAAAGGGCTTTGGAATTGCTAATTTTAATTAAGGAAGTGGTTGATGTAGTGAATAAAACAAAGGATGTTAAGGCTTGTGATATTACTAAAGTATATGATAACTTAAATCTTTTAATGTTTGTAATAAACTGAAGTTCTGCGGTTTTAATAATAAAATTATTTTTTGTTCAAAATCTATCTGTGAGTGTTTGGTGAATGTATTGCTTCCCAGGCAAATAACAGTAAAAATTAAGATGAGTAGGAATGTCCATTGCATGGGGTATTTCTTATTTATTAATGCAGTGATGGACATTAGTGGTAGCCAGGATAAAGGAAGAAGGTGAATGACAAAGGTCACAAAAGAAGTCAAGGATGGTGGAGGTAATTAAGAATGTTGAAAATGGATGAAGATAGTAGATATGACACTGAATAACAGAAAAACATAAAGGGATAGGTGACATAGTAAAGCCGGGGGTATTTATTTCACAGAAGATTATATTTAAGTATTAGGCCTAGTGTTTGGGGAAAAAAGAGTATTAAGGAGCAGTAGGATGTGATTCTACAGAAGGTTAGAAAGAGACAGCTAATGTGTTGAAAACCTTTAAGTTATGTTTTCCAGAAATATATCTAATTAATGGCACTTTGGGACTTGATTTATGTGGAAGAGGTGTATATGTATGTATGAACTCCTTTCTCGGGGGATTCAATATTGTAATCAATTAAAAGGGTGGGAATGCATGATGGTTAAGCATGTTACATCCAGATGCTTTCTTAGTTTCTTTTATTTTTTTGAAGACATTAAGATGATGGGTAGGATTTTTAGAGGCAGTTGTATATGAAAACTATGAAGAGAAATGGGTTAGTTTTAGGGGAAAAAAAGTGGAGAATAGAAAAAGGTAAAGAGGTAAAATAATGCCAACATAGGTATTTTATGTAGAAATTAAATAAGGACACTTCAAAAAGTCAAAGGAGGTGATGTAAAAGAACATTTTATTTAAAAAAATAGCATGAAAATCTAAATGAATGAAATAAAAACAGGATAAGTAAAAGGAAGGAAGTGTGTGTGTGTGTGTGTGTGTGTGTGTGTGTGTGTGTGTGTGTGTGTGTGTGCGCCTGCGTGTGTATAGATGTCTAGCTCTATATATGTAGGTGGCAGTTAAAATCTTGAATGCATGCAATGTCATCAGCTGTCTAGTCGACTGCATATGGTCAACTAGGCAGATTGGCAGTCCCCTGGAAGGGGGAATATTCTAGGGAGTTAATTGACAGGTGTGTGAGATTAACAATTTCCAGGAAGGGGAGTATTCCCTTTCTCTGGAGTTTGTGCAGTCTCAGAGTAAGTATATGTAATTAATAGAGATTGTGGTGATTGCAGGGGGGGGTTGCTTGTTTTTATTTGTTTCTTAAAATTTTGAAATTGCATGTACTGAAGAAGTGTCTTGACAGTTGCGTAGTGTGGTGTTGACATCTGTGTTTTTGACTATATGTGGTCAATATTTAGATGGTTGGTATGGAATTGTTTGTGGTGTATGTCACTAAAGGTGCCAGTTGAGTCATAGGAAATGTCAGGCATATGCTTGATTGTTTTTTTGGTAAATACTAGGCTAACTGCCGTGAAGGGCTATTTTAAGTACAGCCGTGTGATGTACCATTAGGTGTGCAAATTACACTTGCCATGATTTTTATTCCTATATTTTCCATTTGTGAGTGAATGTTTCTGAGGTAACGCTAATGAATATAGAAAATGGACACTGCTGCAGGATAGGACATTAGATGCTTTCTCTGTCATTTGGTAGCAGAGGGGGCAGCCCTGGGATAAATTTCCTTATTCCCATCTATACACACATATTATTTATATATTGGCAGGGGACTGCCAATCTGCCTAGTTGACCATATGCAGTCGACTAGACAGCTGATGACATTGCATGCATTCAAGATTTTAACTGCCACCTACATATATAGAGCTAGACATCTATACACACTATATTCCCATCCATTGATCTAAGTTGCATTTGAATAGGGACAGTCATCCATAGACTTGGTCAACCAAAGACCCTTGGCATTTGCTTGTACTTCTGAGAAGTAGATGCTGAGTAAGGGTGATCTTAGCACTGAAACCTCGGAGACTCCATTAGTGACTGCTTTTTTTGTGGAGGTAGCTTCGGGCACTAGTCCCAGGGGTCTGGACACATAAGTCAATTTTTATTTATTTGTGCAATATATACTTTCATGTATTCCAAGTAAGTGCAATGTTTTTATTACATCCATAGTCAGTATTATTTAACCCACTCAGGTGCAACATTAGACAAAACTTGGGCATTGTTCAGTCTGTAGTGTGTTGTGTATTACTTTAAATAGGGTATTTAATTTAACTTTGGGGAGGGTATTCTTTTCGTATACGAGTATTGGTAAATGTTTCTGATCTTTCTTGCTTGTATTTGTAGTAGTATGACATTTGTTAGTTATGTTTATTCCTCTACTTGTATGTGTTGTTTCACTTTCCTTTGTAATCTCAAGAGCTGAGCTGATGCATGAAATTTCGTTTAGGCTACACATATGTAGTTCTAAATGACAATAAAGTTTACTTTGACTATTGTGACATCCAGCACCCTATCTGTGAGACAGTTGGGAATTTAGTGGGTGACACAGAGGTTATTCATAACTTAGTAAGCTTTTCTACAATGCCTCAGTAGGGTACTGTGTCAAAAGCTTTCGCCAGGTCTAGGTAGGCAGAGTGTACTGTCTTGCTTTTGTGTATTGCTTTAGTGACTCTTCTGAAAAAGTCTACTAGATTAAGTAAGCATGACCTACCTTTGATGAAACCAAACTGGGAAGGGTCCAGGGTTTGGAGGTTTCCTATGTCCTTACTTATTAAAACAATGAGTGAGAAGTTCACTGAAAAAACAATCAGTAAAAACAAAATGAAAACTCCAGCAAAGCTAGAACTTCCGCTGAGTGACCTCCCAAACCTCTTGTATCAGAGGCACATGGGATATATGCAAATGATCCTTATGAACATCAGGTGTGTCAGCTAATTGGCGATTCTGAATGCCCATGACTTTTCCTCATTTTACTGGACAATTTCAGGCCAATAAAGCCAAACCCCACTAGATGTGGATATGCATATTTCGGCCTTGTTATGACCTCGTCAGCATAACACAAACAGAGTGTTTGATTAAGCATTAGAAACACAGGGCTGGTTTTTCAGTGACCTTCTCACTCATTGTTTTAGTTTGTTGTTTGGGATATTTTTGCAGTGACCCTAATGATAATGGACATCAGCTGGGTATAACAGCCCTGTGTTTCTAATGCTTAGTCAAACACTCTGCTTGTGGTGTGCTGACAAGATCATAACAAGGCTGAAATATGCATATCCACAGCTAGTGGGGTTTGGCTTCATTGACCTGAAATTGTCCAGTAAAATGACGAAACAAGTCATGGGCATTCAAAATCGCCAATTAGCTGAAACACCTGATGTTCGTAAGGATCATTTGCATATATCCCATGTGTCTATGTCCTTGCTTATGAATTCCAAGGTAAGTCTTTCAGTGGCTTTACATACGAGCCTGGATCGACTTATGTTAGTTACCTTGTTTGGTGGATGGTCCTCTCTTGTGAAGGGGTTTGACTGTTGCTGTCCTCCGTTTGCGTGGTATGAAGCATGTTTGAAGGCTGAAGTTGAGCAGTGACATTAGGGCATGGATAAGTCGTGCTTCATGCTATTCAGGATACATCCAGGAAAATTGTTGGGACCCATAGATGCAGTACTTCTGGCTTTTGAGAGAGCTTCTAGAACTTATTCTGTGTGATAGGTAGGGACTTAGTGGTCTCTGATATTTCTTGTGAGATATTCGGGGTGGAGGGGTTAAGTTGGAGTTGAATTTATTGGACAGGATGTTTGCTGTATTTTCAGCTTGTGTATAGGTGATGTCATTTGCAATCAGCTTGTAGCACTGCCTTCTAGTGCTTTTGAGATTATGGACATAGCTGAAGAAGGTCTTGTGGTTTTCTTTGGCCTGGGAACTGTTTTTTTTCCTCAAAGTTCATTAAATTTAATGATGAGGTTTCAAACATGCTAGGTGTTGCACTTCTTATTTTTGGCCATTATTTTCATTGATTTGTTGGTGCTCCAGTTTCTTCCCACATCCCAAAGACATGCTGTAGGTGGATTGGACACTCTAAATTGGCCCTAGGTGTGAGTGCGTGCGTGCGTGTGTGTGTGCTTTCTGTGGAAGGTTGGGCACTGGGCTGATAACTCGACACTGTAAAACTTCACTGCCAATCATGAGTGGACAGGTGATCTGCTGTGGCGACCCCTAACTGGGAAAAGCCGAAAGAAGAAGATTTTCATCCATTTGTTATAAAGCTTATTTGTATTGTAGTTCCATCAAGGAAGTTTGTTTTTGGGTTAGTCCTACACTTGTTTTTATTTCATGCTAATATAAGTTAGTGGTGTACATTTCCATACAGGCAGTAGTTTTCTGGGTTTGAAACTTACCAGGGAATAGTTTTCTGGGTTTGAAACTTATCAGGGTATCACTTAGAAGTAGGAATTCAGCCTTCAAGAAGTGTCTAAAAGTTCCCAAGATAGCAGAGATTTCAGGTTTTATTTTTGTTTTGAAAGAGACTGCTTTTGCGGTTGGACTTGACAAGTGAGGATGTATTACAAGAGATGGGGCATAATTCCCCTATATTTGTGAGGACTAAGTCAAGGATGCTGTTTACCCAAGTGGGTATTCTGACTAGTTGGTGCAAATTGTGTTAAAGTCCAGGAATCTCTGGGCCTGCACACTACTGGTGCTGTATGTGTCCCAGTTTATAGCTGGGTAGTTGAAGTCTCCCAGAAATGTGGTGTTGGGTTTAATGCTAAATGTCTTAAATTTGTGTAAGTAGGTGCTCTGACATTCCTTGGTAATAGAAGGTGTTCTGTAAGTAGCTATAATATGGTAGGGAACGTTGATGGTGATGAGCTGGACATGAAGATGCTCTTGAGCATCATGCTGCTTTATCAACATTAATGGGAGTTTCTTCTCGAGAAAGATTGAGGCATCTCCACCTTTTTTCCCTTCCTGTTTAGTAGGTGGTCTAAATGTGTAGAAGACATTATTTCCCTGACCAGCTGGATTACTTTCCACTGATTAAAACTGTCAGTTGCTACACAAAAGTCAGCATCCTCTAATATGAGGAGGACTTTCAGGAAGTAGAGTTTCTTGTTTAAGCTCCTAGAATTAATCAGTAGCAGCTTCGTATTTTCCTTTGCCTGTTTCATTATGCTGGTAAGTTTATCTGATTGGCATTGCCTTAAAAAGGCAGTATGGGGGGTGGACAGTGTTTTATTCAGTATTCAAAAGCCTAGTGAGGACAGGTGCAGGCCATCCCTGGTGAAGGAGCATGGCCTGGCGATCTTGTCCTCCCAGCCTGACAAATAATTTATCCCTTTGAGTGACACCAAAAGGTAAACCAGTTACTGAAGTCCATTATTTTTTGTTTGTATTGAGGCAATATCATGGGGAAATAGGATGCTGCTCCGTGCGAGGTAGATTTACCACCTGTCCCACTTTGAGAGGGACAGTCCCTCTTTGGGCAGTTGTGTCCTGACAAAAAATATTAAAAGGGCAAATGTCCTGAGATTGTAGGACATAATTATGTCCCATATTTTATGTAATAGTTGCATAAAAATAGTTATTTCTGTATCTAAAATACCTAAATGTTACAAGAAACATAATAAGCAACTAAACTGCTACAAGAATAAATTTTATTTAGGAAAAAAAGTTAAGTTCTAGCCTTTGTACTGACCGTGGGTATGTGTCAGCCTGTAAAATCTGATGTGTGTCCCGAAAAAGTCCCACTTTGGCCATTTGAAAAGGTGGCAACCCTAGTGCGAGGGTCATTGCCTGCATGTGACATCCAGTCCGAGAGCTCCATCATGTCTCTTTGTATTGTCCAGAGAGTTGTGACCCAAGTCATTTACATCCTTACATACTATGACAGAGTCATATTGACACTTGCTGTTTAAGGACTTGAGTATGTGTGCGTGTGATCTGACAAATTCTGGCACCAGACAAGCAATTGACAGACACCCTTTCCTTACTCACTCTGGTGAGTGGTGCATCAGTATGTCTTGCAGTGGAATTGCCTATGACTAGAGTACTTGTCTGGGTAGATGCCTGTTTTATGTGCTCAACATCCATGGCACTGGGACCCCTAGTGCTATGTGAGGTGGTAAGATTTGCAGACTTGAATGGTTCTGAAGGTACTTCATTCCTTGTTATGTTTGGAGGAAATTGTGGTTTGAAAAAGTTAAGCATTAGGACTTCAGCAAATGACAGAAGAAAAAGCCCTTTAACAGACTATAATATGGAAGAGACTGCAGAACATTTTTTGTTATGTAGTTGAATGAGAATGTATTGGGAGAAAATATACAATGTCTATACAGTAGCATGTATTAAACATTTTGATATAGACATGATTCTGTATGCTGATTATAAAACAGAGTGGGCTATGGAAGTTCAATAAGTGGATAAATGTGTTGGGAGCCTGGTTTTATTTTGTATAATAAAAAGGAGAATATGAAAAGTGATAAGGCAGTTGAGATTTTGGAGTCACTGTTTGTAATTCATAGACTCGTTTCAAGTCCTGGAATAGTGAAACAATGTGTGAAAATATGGACTTGTACATACTAAGTCCAAGATCACTCTGTCTTTGAATATTCCATTTTCTTTGAGGTGTGCTGATCTCATTGTTGTTATATATGTATGACTAACCAGGGTGTGGGGTGGGTACAAATGAGCAGCTTAAATTTAAAAAGAGAGCATCACTTATTTGAGATTAACTGTTCTTTAGTTTTTCTAGAACTCTGGGACTCAAAATCATTAGTATCAGAATTACAATAGGGTACCAACATTTTGGTTATGGTAGAAGGAAGATGGTATTTAGCAAGAAAGGGGAGATGTGACTTTTGTTTTTGCCTTTGTGTTATAAATGCATAAATGCACATATAAATGTATTTGAGATGAGAAACAAATGCTTATATACTTTTTTTATTATTTTATTTTTATTGTAATATAAAGTTCTACAGATGAGTTTTATGATGTGTGATTAAAAAACTCATGGTTAGGGTATGGCATGTTGGGAGTGATGCCATCTTGTGAGGGGAGATAGTTTTTTTTTTTTTACTTTTCAACCCTATAATTCCCTTTGTGTGCATTTGCAGACATCCAGTGGAACACAATGCTGTGGGCTGATGTTAGGGATGTCATCTGCTTCCACACATGATGTAACCCTCAAATACTCCGTTTGCAACAAATACATTTGAGTATCCGTTGATCTCTAATTGAAAATCTAACACAGAATGTGCACCATGGGCTTGCCTGCCCAACCTTGTCCTCCAACAGAAAGCTGGGCAACCACTGTTTTATAATTCTTGTCTTTCTACCCCTTTGACAGCTGTGCATTGCCCAAGCCACTAATCAAACCAGTCACCCAGGTAATACTCAGGGTTTTGTCCCTCTATGACATGGTGCTTTATAGAGCATACTTTTTTGGAGGGTGGGAGGTTGGGTGGCAGAGCTTGTGTGTAAGCAAAGAACACTGCATTTAATTGATCAGTGTTAAACAATCATTGAAATGGCACAGAATGTTTATGAGAGCAACAAGTTAAAGTACACTATTGTGACCGTTATTTTTTTCAGGTTGATCACAAGCATCAAAGGTATATACAGTGAAAAAGTAGCTGTCTTTGGGACTGGAAAAGCAAGGGATTTGTACTTGAACACTGTTAAGCAATTGCTAGTATGGCTTGCCAGCTAGTGGCATTGCACATGTGAGAGTAAGGTGAAATACATTTCTGTGGACATTATTTCTTTCACTTGCAACACAGTCAGACATCAGAGATGAGCACAGTCAGAAAGTGGCTATCTTTTGTTTGGACAAGCCATATGTATATGAAATTGAACAAACACAGATAGATGTTTCTTGATTATAGCTAAACAGTCCCTTCTCTGGCCTGTGCAGAACAGTACGAGTCTGTGTGAAGGAGGATGAGAATCATGTGTAGAAAAAATAATAATCACAAATTTTTCATTTGTGGACAATGTGCCTGACTTTTTCACAGTTGTAGGAGATGTACTTGTATGGCTCGGTAGGACAATCATTGTACAAAATGAGCTGGAGCTACTGTTATGATATTTTAGGAACATACTGAAGGTACAGTTAATATTTTGTTTTTTTGTTTCTTTTATTTGGACGGCGTAGTAGTGCAGCAGTAGTGTTGTTGCCTCACAGCAAGAGGTTTTCCAGTTCGATTCTCGGCTGGGGTGCCTTCTGTGCGGAGTCTGCATGTCTTCCCTGTCTTTGCGTGGTTTTTCTTCAGGTGCTCCGGTTTCCTCCCACATTTCAAAGACATGCATCTGGAGTGTTTCTCCCCGGGCCTCCACTGAAAACTGGCTTCGTTCCAAGTCTAACTTTCGTGGTAAACAAATGTTAAATAAATAAAATAAAATGTATTAATACAATATCATATCATCCTTACTGTGCATATAGGTTTAGATTCAACTTACAAAAAATCTACATTTTCTCTTTATACAGAGCCATATGTATAAAAATCATTAATGTGCATTTTAATCTAAGAATTACAACAATTAAAACTGTAGTTCATTTGTCTCTGAAAGTGTTGTTTGCAGTATTCATACAGAACAAAAAAGGGAAAAATGCAGTTGTGAATTGGCACTCTGATCTAGGATTCCTCCATGGCCTGAAATCTGCAGGCACATAGATTCCTGGACTTCATAAATACAAGCAGCATTAACCGGTTAGTGCATACGCGCAATATAGGTTCCAATGTGTAGTCAGTGCATATGCCCAGTAGAGGTTCCAGTGTAATGAACCTCATACTCCCAAGTATTAAAGAATGCTGCAAATGCTTCCAAGGCAAATTACCATTCATTAAGTGAAATTTTGTCAAAATTCAGTGCCCCTCCAAATCCAGAAAACATAGAAGTCTATGCAGAATTGTTCACAGAAACTGTACAGTCATGTCAATGGCTGCATAGAGCTTTCTGTACCTATCAGGAATAAGCCTAAAACTAACTACAAAAACAAATCACACTGGTGGTATTTCAGATTAAACAGGTTATACAACAAAAGGAAAAAATCATGGCTGAAATCAGGAAATGTAATATCATAAAGTTAAAAACGCTCTCATCAAAATAGAGGCAGGTAAGAGGGCTAATTAAGTCCAATAAATTCAATTTTGAGATCAAGATAGCCTCCCAGGCAAAAGACAACTACAAGGCCTTCTTCAGCTATGTCAGAAACCGTAAATGCAGCTCACAGCAGTGTGCTGAGCTGGTGGTTAATGGTGTCGCATTTACTGAACTAGGCAATAAAAATGATGTGCTGGCTGATGAATTCATTACAAACTTTACCCCCCCCCCCCAGCCACCCACAATCACTTACCAAGAAACACCTTCAAGCGTAAGCCCTCCAACTATAAAGAGAAAGCATTTCTGGCTGCGCTCGCTAAGGCTAACAACACAGCCTCAGTGGGCCCCAATAATATCCCAGGATACATCCTGAATAGTCAAAAACATGACCTATCAGGGCCACTGGAGTTGCCATTTAACTCTTGCGTCTTAAAACAGGCTTCATGCCACAAGAATGGAGAGCTGTCACACTCATCTCTCTTCATAAGGGCAGACTGTCAACAGATCTGGAAACTACAGACCCATTAGTCTGACTAGTCTTGTATGCAAAGCCATGGAAAGTTGTCATAGGAGACCTTCAGACACAGGATCAATCCCATTTTAGCTTTGTCAAAGGAAGGTCATGCCTACTGAGCCTGGTGCTCTTCAAAAGGTCACCAAGACAAATGATGAGGGTAAAACAGTTTCCTTGACCTGGCTAATAGGGCATATGATGTAATTCCCCACTCTGACATTGTTTACAAACTTATGGAATTAGGCACGAACCCCTATATAACACACTGGAAAGCCAGTTGGCTCACAGATAAGACACAGGAAGTTAGGATTGGTAAGACCACCTCCTCAAAGAGGCCAGTAACCAGTGGAGTCCCTCAAGGTCTTTGTGCTGGGCCTACTCCTGTTTGGCATCTACTTCTCAGAAATAAAGACTAATGTCAAATGCCTCTGGCTGACCAAGTTTACAGATGATTGCAAACCAGAAGCAGTCATAGAGTCCCCCAAGACACTAACATCTTACAAGAGGGTCTAACATGGACAAATGGCTGGTGCCAAAGCCATGGCTTAAAACTCGATGTAAAGAAATGCATTATAGTACCTTTTGAGGATCTGGCCACCCCAGGAAACTACATTATCAACAAAAGACCCCTAAGAGTTGACCCACTAGTCAGAGATCTGGGAATACATGTAGACAGTAACTCGACCTTCGACCAGCATGTATCCAAGGTAGTAAGGAAATCCTTGTCTATGTTGCTCAGCTTATAAGTGCATGGCATATAGGTCCAGGGAGGTCATTGTACTGCTGTACTCTGCCCTCATCAGACCCATCATTGTGTATAATGCCCTCTTTGGTATGTACCTGACCAGACACATGCAGTAACTCCTACAGACTGCTGAAAGGTGACATTTGCCTGGCATACAAGGCATCGCTGGACCCCCGTTCTGACGAACCTTTTGCACATTTGCAAAACAAACACCATCAGAACTACTAGATCTAGACATAAATTTTACTTGCAACATAAATAGGACATATTGGATAGACAGATATATCTCACAGAATTCCCTTACTCTGGAACAGGCTCCCCATCCATGTGAAACGGATTCCATTCCAAACCCTGTTTAAGTACAACTTGGACCATTGGCTGGGAAATTGAAAATTCACCCCTGGTCTGGCACCCATGTCTCTGATGGACAGAGGCAGTCAGTAAATCATGTCATAACCAATAATCATCTCCTATATAGACATTTAAAACATGTAACTTGTGGGACAATTGGGTTGCACAGATAGGTTTATAAAGGACCTAGTGGTTGTTAGCCTAGTGCACACCTGTGAACCTTGTATTGATGAGCACTGACAGTGGGCCTATATGGCCATTAGAATGATTCAGTTTGCCAAGTTGTTTTGCACTCTTTCTTTTAGGGGTGGAGGCTTAAGTTTTTTCTTTAGTCTTAATGTCGGAAATGCAGCACTTCTCTATAGCATACAGTGGATATAAAAAGTGTACACACCCCTGTTAAAATGCCAAGTTTTTGTGATATAAAAAATGAGACCACAATAAATAATTTCAAAACTTTTCCCACCTTTAATGGGACCTAAAACCTATACAATTCAATTGAAAAACAAATCTGTTAGGGGAAAAAATATAAAACATAAAAAAATTACAATACTCTGGTTGCATAAGTGTGTACACCCTTAAACAAATACTTTGTTGAAGCACCTTTTGATTTAATTACAGCATTCGGTCTTGTGTAGGGGTCGTCTATCAGCGTGGCACATCTTGACTTGGCAATATTTTTCCACTCTTCCTTGCAAAAGCACTCCAAATTTGTCAGATTGCGAGGGCATCTCTTATGCACAGCCCTCTTCAGGTCACCCCACAGATTTTCTATTGGATTTAGGTCTGGGCTCTGGCTGGGCCATTCCAAAACTTTCTTCTGGTGAAGCCATTCTTTTGTTGATTTGGATGTATGCTTGGGGTCATTGTTGTGCTGAAAGGTGAAATTCCTCTTCATCTTTCTAGCAGATGACTGAAGGTTTTGGGCCAAAAGTGACTGGTATTTGGAACTGTTCATAATTCCCTCCACCTTGACTAAAGTCCCAGTTCCAGCTGAAGGAAAGCAAACCCAAAGCATGATACTGCCACCACCATGCTTCACTGTGGAGATGGTGTTCTTTTGGTGATGCGAAGTGTTGTTTTTGCACCAAACGTACCTTTTGGAATTGTGGCCAAAAAATTCAACCTTGGTCTCATCAGACCATAACACATTTTTCCACATGCTTTTGGGAGACTTGATGTATTGTTTTGCAAATTCTAGCTGGGCCTGGATGTTTTTCTGTGTAAGAAAAGGCTTCTGCCTTGCAGCCCTACCCCATAGTCCAGACATATGGAGAATATGGGAGATTGTTGTCACGTGTAGTACACAACCAGTACTTGCTAGAAATTCCTGCAGCTCCTTCAGTGTTGCTGTAGGTCTCTTGGCAGCCTCCCTGACCAATTTTCATCCTGTTTTTTCATCAATTTTGGAGGGACATCCATTTCTTTCCAACGTCACTATTGACCCATATTTTCTCCACTTTTTGATGACTGTCTTCACGTTCCATGGTATGTCCAATGCTGTGGAAATTTTTTTGTACCTTTCTCCTGACTAATACCTTTCAACAATAAGATCTCTTTGATGCTTTGTAAGCTGTCTGTGAACCATGGCTTTTGCTGTAGTAGGTAACTGAGTAAATGTCAGGAAAATCTTACTAGGACAGCTGAACTTTATTTGGGGTTAATCAGAGTCTCTTTAATTGATGGTGTTTGTGTGCCCAAGATGAATTAGTTTAAGGTTGTGCACACTTATGCAACCAGCGCATTGTACATTTTTTACTTTTTATATGTTTTTCCCCTAACAGATTTCTTTGTTTTTCAGTTGAATTGTACAGGTTATAGGTCACATTAAAGGTGGGAAAAGTTTTGAAATTATTTATTGTGGTCTAATTTTTTTATATCACAAAAACCTGGCATTTTAACAAGGGTGTGCAAACTTTTTTATATCCACTGTATCTATTGAATTGTCATTGTATCGGAAGAAAAAAATTTTTACATTTTCTTCGCCTTTACACCACCACCATTTGCCATCTACCTGAGGAAAAATTCTTTGGACTCTGCTTGGGGTATAAAGGTATCTATACAAACACTTCCAAGTAAAAAATCATACATTTTCAAGATTTTTTTTTTTTGGAGCCATATATGTGCCCTTCAATTGCTTCTTTGTGAATTGCTTATCTTATCTAGTCTCTCTTCTCGATCTTTTCTGACTACTTCCAATTGCTTCTTATAGTTGTCATGCAATATTTTATGTGCACTACTAATTATTCCTTTTTTAACAGCAGTTTCTGTTCTAGATCTGTTTAGAAACTTGGCCAGTGCAGGTCTTTCATTTAGGATTCCCATATCCCTTTCTCTTTGTCTATACTCTGGTATCAGTCCTTGATAGGGAAGGCAATCTATAGCTTGCAAAACAAATGCCTTCTTGGCCTCTTCCCATTTTATTACCTTTCACTTAATAATTATTTGTTCACAGTACCTTGGTTCCTTTGCCAGCTTCCTCCAGTAAATTCCAGCCCTCTTGCCTATTCTACTTACCCCTAGTTGCAGTCATCCCTATTGGCAGAACCTCTTTTCTCCGTTCCCATGTCGACTTAGTTCTTAGCATACTTTCTGCCACTTTATGAATATAATAATATCTCTTTTAATTTCTCCAAATCTAGTGGGTTTCTAGTACCAAGATGGGAATGGACCCCATTCTTAAGCCAAAGTATGATTGAAGTTCATGAAATTAGTATTGTTTCAATCTTTGAAGTTACTCAGAAGTGCTCTTTGCAGCACTGCAGTGTGCCCAGTATTGACTCCTCCTGCAATTCGTACAGAGTTACACATATCTAAATGCGATTGTAGATTCTTTTTTATAAGACACATTGCTTCTACTACTGTTGGAGCTATCTTGGTATCTTTCTTCCATATTGCTGTTGTTTCTGCCTGCAAATCCTGATATTTTATGACTTTTTGTCTCTCTGTATGGAAGACACTGTGGTCACTGGGTGTGGCGATTTCAATGATCAGTGCTACTTTTGTCTTCTTTTCATGGACCACTATATCCAGTTTTCTGGCATCTATCTTTTGAACTGTTGGTAATGGGTGATCCCATATGATGTAGACTTCATAATTTCTATAATGCATTGTGGCTTACGTTTCCAGTATTTTTCAGCTACTCCAGTACCATAATATTTGCACAATCCCCAATGCAACAGTCTTTGCCACATTATTATGCCTTTCATTATACAGGCCTTCTGCCATTAGTATGTCACAACCAGCAATGAGGTGTGCTACTGTTTCCAATTCTATTTTGTAAAACTTACATTTGTCTGTTTCTCCCACATGTTCAGTGGACTTTGTAAACCAACGTGTATGTAGCCCACTATCTTGGGCCTCCAGTATTAATCTTTCATCTCTTGTGTTGAATTTGCCTCTTCTTAACCATTCCTGCATTCAATCCTAATCAACATGAGGTTCTTCCGGAAGTTCTCTATACTTTCAACTATATTTATGTATTTTCCATATTTCTTGCCTTCTCATCTGGTCCTTCACCTTACATTCTTTCTTTTGTTTTTTGGCACATTCAGTTGCTGCCTCATTTTTATCTGCTTGTGGTTTGATTTGGGTTCCTATCACACAGTCAAACTTTTACAAGTTCGAACCTCGTGGTCGAGACCATAAGTTCGAATTGGTAAAAGTTTGAGTGTTTGAATGGAAATCTCCATAAGCAGAGGATTCCCTTTTATTCAATGGGGTGCGATCTCGGAGTTGGTATATTTAAGTAGCGGGGGATGCAGCCACCCACGTGAGGGGTGCAGGGGGGGCTTGCTTCCCTCTTTAAAACACTTTATTTTGTTTTCCGTTGTTTTTTTTTTTTTATCCATAGTTGAAGTTTTGTAACTTTGTACATAATGGTTCAAGCATTATATGTTCGAAGTTATAAGACTTCGACTATGTGATATTGACCCGTTTGATTTCCATTCCTGCTTGAAACTGATGTGCTTTTGCTAGACTAAGCAGGGAAGTCATCTTAGATTTATTCTCCTCATGTTTCAAAACTTTCACTACATTTAGGTCTTGTGAGGTTAGCAGATGTATGCAGTCCCACAATTGCAGATTTATACATGTAATCAATTTCAAAGGGGCTCATACCTCCTTTGGAATGGGGAATATATAATCTTGGTATGCACTGATTTTTATAAATCATTTGGTGAGCATGAAGCATCCTTGTTTTCCTGTCTAATCTATCCAACACATTTTGGGGCCAGTCAATCACTCCAAAACTGTAAGTTAGGAGAGGAAGAGCAAATTGGTTCATAGCTTGAATTTTGATACTAGATGTCAATGCTGTTTTCACGATTAAGTCTTCTAAAATATCCCTTACTAAGTTTTATTTGCATTTGTTCATGTTTTCTTGTTGATCCTTCATCAGTTCCCAAATATTTATACACACCCTGTTGCTCAAATTCTTTTATATGACATTCTTGTCCCAAACTGGTGTTTTTTTGGTGCTGCAGTTTTCCTGCTTTAAAGGTTGCTTTTGCACATTTATCAAGACCAAATGACATTCTTATATCATCTGAAAAAGTTTTGACAACTTGCAGTTGTACTTTCATTTCCTCATTTGGTGAGCTATACAGTTTGAAATCATCGACAAAGAGGAGATGAGAGGTCTTTACACTGTTGTTTTTTAGGAGCCAAATTATAGCCATGGCCTAAGCTGTTATGTAGACAGCTTAATGGGTTAAGGGCAAGGCAGAATAGCAGTGGTGACATCACCCTGGAATATCCCCCTTTGAAGTTTTATCCCTGGGATAATAATTTGACCTTTATCATGGCTTAATTGCAAAGTGGTCTGCCACTGTTTCATGGTCACTGTAACATATTCAGTCAGTGTAGGGTGTATCTTATACATTTTAACCACTCCTTTATCCATGAATGTGGGATACTATCAAATGCTTTTTTGTAGTCAGTCCATGCCTTACTTGGATTCTTCCCCTTTTTACAGTTCTCCACTGACTTTATTTAACAACATATGATCCTTTGTTCCTTATGACTTTCTTTTATTGTTGTTTTGTTCTACTGACATAATTGAGTTTTCTTCTAAATGACTATAAACTCTGTCGACATCAATTCCAGAGTATAGTTTATATGTTGTCAGAAGGCAAGTTATTGGTCTATAATTTTTAGGGCAGCTTGCAGGTTCACTCTTAAGTAGGGGCATTGTTTTTCCTGTTAGCCAGGATGGTGTCTATTCAGGGTGCTAATATAAATAGTTCTTATTCATGGCTAAATCTTCATTCAAAGATGTTAATGCTTTTAACCAAACATCAGGTACTGCATCTGGGCCTGGGGTTCTCCAATTAGAGGCTTTTCTTAACTTTGTTTCAATTTCTCTGTTACTTCATCCCATTTCATATCCTGTACCTTTAAACTTCTTATTCTTCCTTTTACTTCTTCATTCCATTTAGCATCTTTATGTTCCACAGCTCTTCATAAGTACTTATCCAAAATGTATATATTTCTTCTTTTTTTGACAGTCTTGCAATTCCTTTTACCTTGTTTCCCAATTCTGTATAACACTTTTTTGGGTCATCAATAAATTGCTTATTTTGTACTTTTCCTTTATCTGTGTATATTCTCAGTTTTTCTGCCTGTGCTGAATTTTTTAGTTTATTTGTGATAGTGCATGATAGATCCTGATCTGTTCTAATACTGCACATTGCTTTTATTATGTCTGTCTTTCTAAATATTTGTTGATCTGTTCCTTCTTCTATACTCTTCTATCAGTGACACTTCTTGTCTTGTTTTATAGTTTTCTCTGTTCGTTACTTCTGTGATGTTGTTCGATTTTTCCCCTTCCTTTCCCTCACTATCCTGTGTTCTTGTGGTAGAACTTTATCAGTTATTAATTTATGGACAGTCCTAATTACTGTGTTCACTTGTTTTATCAGACTTCTGACTGTTTGGGTTTTATTGACCTTTTGCAGTCTATTTCTTTCATTCCTCTTAATATGTCCATCTATCTCTATTAAATCAAGCAACTCTTCTCATAGCTCATTTTCTTCTAAATTGAGGGCACATTTTTTGTTTTCCATTTCCTGCGAGCATTCCATAGAAAGTTCTATTGCATCTTCCTGTGGCACATTCTCTTCAATTTCATCCTCTGCCATCCATTGCTCTGTCATATGGGAACTCACTGGCCTATCATTTCTCAACATTGACTGTGTCAGAATTTCCACAGTTTCCTGTTCCTTCCCTTGCTGTCCAGCTTCAAGTGAACATTTGTACTGGTTTCCTGTGGAAAGCTCCAAACTATCTTCATATGGCACTTGAGCAATTGCTTCCCATTCCACTGGTTTCCCCTTAATTTGGAGGTCCTTTGCTCTATCCTGTTGTAGTGATTTCTGAATTAGATTTTCTACACTGAAGCCTTCACTGTCTTCCTGAATGGATACACTGATGTATATCTGTTTACCTTAGCTATTGGTTCTGTTAAGATGACGTTATAGCTAGTGTCAGATACTTTGGCTACATACTATGCTTCAGATAAAACACTGAAAACAATCTGTCACTCTAACATGATGCTGGACAGGAAACTGTAATAGATACAGATCATCCAGAGTCAGTGACATATGGAAGAGGTAAGGTGATGTAAAATCTGCAGGCAGAGTGAATCAGACTGCAAGACATCAGGGAATTTTGACTTTGTTTTAGGATACATTTGCTCTTTATTAAAGATGGGTTTGTTAAATGAACTGTAACATTAGATGACTAATAGAAGAAAGCCTTCAGTTAGAAGCCTCTGCTTTTTATCTTTTGTAGCAAATGGCTTAGTGAAGAAAACAGATGCTGTTAAGCACAAAGATGATGGTAATGTGTACCATGGATTATGAAGACCTTGTTGGTACTAAAGGTTGTGACAACACTTAGAGGTACATACCTGTCCACCTGCAAACATTGAAAATAAGAACAAAGGCCCCTGAGAACACGGTACATTCAGAAAAATATCTGAGCATCCACATTTGAATAACAAATAGCACATAAATCGTACGGCTTCAAGTAGGAATATAGGTTACTACTCAAAAACACATTTAAAAACAATCTGACAAAAATGTCACAGACACATACCTCTTAGCCATACCAAATTCCTTGGTATTTATCTGTTTTGAGGTCCAAATAATGGAGTCCCATGAATTCCTGAATAGCCCCTTTAATTCCCGTTTTTTTTTTTTTTTTTTTATTTTGGAAGCTGTCGCTGATGTCATCACATACAGGGCGTGTGCAATGATGTCAGCTTCATGAGGGAGACTGCCAGCCTGTCTGAATAGGGCTGTCCTGGCTCAGACTGTTTATTTACCTTTTTACATACATTGGTTGAACTACGTGTGTAGCAGACTATTTGGACTGGGACTTGTAGTCTCGTACAGCTGGCAGCAGCACTGCACAGCATATAGCAAGCAGAGAGGAGGAGCAGGACAGGAGCTGTAAAGGTGTTTTACTTTATTTAAGTTAAATATTAAAGTGTTAAACTTCTGCATTCTGCTTCAGCCTTCTGCCATTGGCAGCCAAGCCAAGAAGGAGCAACAAGTGCCTGCAGCCCTGCAAAACTCGAGACCCAGCCAACCAGGATCTGGAGGGTAAGGAAAAGGAAAAGAATCCCAGTTCATGTTAGACATAGCCCCTCGCTGACCCTCTTCAAGCGAAATTTGGACGCGTGGATGGGAAATCGCAAATTCACCCCTGGGATCTCTCCTGTGTCCCTGCTAGACAGAGGGCACAGTTAACTAATCTTAAAAGGGTACCTTCTGTGACCTACTTTACAGAGGCACAGTAGGCTAATCTAATAGGGAGGCGGAAGCCAAATACACTCTGGCTGGGCTTATAAATGCCCTAGGGCAGATAGCCTAGTATCTACCTATGAACCTAAGTATTGTACACTATAGCAGTTAGGATCAGGAATCCTTATCTCAGGATGAGAAATTTTCTCTCCGGCAGCTCGACTTCATCCTCCTCCTCCTCCTCCTCCAGGTAAGAAGAATAAAACAAAAAACGGAACAGCGTAACAGACATTGTCTGACTCTCAGTCCTTTTAAATAGTATTGCATTTGATACCTGCAAATGAGGGGACAGTCCGGTAGTATTGCAGACAATGCAGGAATAAGCAGAGAGACACGGGAGCATGGGACAACTAGGGACTGTATATCTATACCCTTCCCTGACTGTTTTATAGCCTGACCTGGGTTTTGAACTCGGTTCTTTCTTTCCTCCTACGTATGCTGCTTGTTTCTGTATTATTTGAATAGGTATAGCAATAGCATTTTCTTGAATTAAATAAGAACCAAAGTGAGATTTTAGTGGCATCGATAAGGAAATAAGTATGAAAATATAAATTCTGTCAACAGTTCATTCCCCTTGTAATGTCGTCGAACACAGATTACAGAATCTGAAATAGCTTTATCTCTGGAATCTGTGCTTCCACTTCTGTACTTACTTGTGCTTGACAGTATAATGATCTTTACTTCATTTAAATATCTTTTTCTCTTGGATAATTTCCTTATATTTTTCAAATGTAATACTTTAGAGTCACAGTTGTTTTAAAATTCTGTTAGATTATTATGTAACAAATAGTATGCTGGTGGTGACACAGTCACATTTTTCAATGGCGTCATTGTACTTAGTCAAGTTGAGTACAGTTAAGCTGTAGTATTAGCATATCAAGGATATGAATGTATCGTGCAGTTTTCAAGATTACATACTGTCAGTGCAAACCCTTTTCATGACATTCATGAAGTCTTTATTTTTTATTCTCCAACCCATCACTTTCAACATATCAAAGCATGTAGCACTGTCAGAAAAATAACCCTCTGGACTCTTGAGATAAAAAAAAAAAAAATGCAGTATGAAAGAAGCCATAGTTTTCAGACTGAACTCTGTTCTGTGAAATTTTATACCATGTTTTGTGTGGTATCTTTTGTTTGAAACATTCAGTATTTTTAATAAGTAGCCATAACTAGCTAAACTGCATTTTTGTGTTCATTAATGTGGGAATGCCAACAGCCAGTACTCTGTAAAATAAAATTAAATGTTGAACTCTGGGCAGTAAATTGACTCTTACCACTACCTGCTTCTGTTGCATTCAGGGCATTACTGTCAGCCATGTAACACTGGCTTTCATCACCATACTGCAGGATCAGCAGTTATCTAGCCAGTGGGTGGGTCTTTGTAAACATGTAAACAAAATGCAAGTTGGCAGAGTTGTTTGCTAAACTTTGTCTGCTTACGTGGCTTCTTATCAGATATTATCTGTTCAGCAAAGGTAATGTTTGACTGACAGTATTCTGGATTTATTTTTCTTAAATTTAATTTGAATAGTCCTCTTGCTCACGACTTGACATGTGACATCCACCATGAAGCATCACCTGACAGCCAGTTAAATGTATGCCTTTGGTAACCTCTCAACTGTCCAGAATTTCTCAGAATGTCTAGATATTTTTTACCTCATATTTTTTGGTCTGTTCCTCTGTGGGGTTTTTTTTGGCAAATTGCTGTAGATTAGCCACTAAATGACACAGGCATTTTAAGTTTTAGGCTTCATATCCTTCTGAAACTGCATGCCAGTCCAAAACCTGTTATTTTAGCAGCTTTCTACGGTTATAAGAGCAATATTTAAAATCTATCCCTATTTTTGTGCATTTGCCCCATCCAGTATTTTTGGCTTTGTGCAGATTTCATGTGCTAAAAGGTAGTTTTGTAAGGTGTTTAAGATTAAGACATGGCAGGCTGACAATGGCGCTGTGTGTTAACAGAAGGGTGGATGTTTAAGGATATGTCATTGAAAGCTGCCAAACCAGTCAGGTCCAGTGTCTAATGATTATCAGGATTTGCTCATGGCCTTGACTTGTGCCTGTTGAGTGCTGGGAGAGGCTTCCAGTTGCCTTCAACCGTAATCTGGATTAAGCAGGATATTGGATAATGAACATATGTTGTAAGGATAATGTCTAATATGTACTGGCAAAAGTGTTTTTAATGAAGGAACATTTGAGCTAAAATCATTAGCTTCATCCGGTGATACCTTGCATTCCTGAGTGGAAAATTCTGTTGAGAAAGTTTTTTTGCTTGGATTACTGCAGTCTATGTGTGGTATCTAGAATGTAAAATGTACTTGAGCATTTTGTTTGAAAGAACAGCTGCCAAAGTACCCTTTTGTTCTTGACTAACATTCATGCTGCACCATGTTAACTTATACTGTAAACACATTAGGGCACATCTCTGTTTAGTTTGTGTTTAAAAGTAGGTATCCCACAATTCCATTGGAGTGGTTGGGGTTACATAATTATGTATGCAAATTTTATGTTAATCAGTGTACAGACTGATGGCCGGCCAGTTGTACCTATGCTTCATGGGCCTTTGCCCAGATTTTTTTTATTCCAGGTTGAAAGGTATGCACAGAGACAGTATAATATCTGTAGACTATAATGAACTGTATTGCAAAATTTTACCGCACAAGGTTATTTTTTGTCTGTTAAAAAGGAAGATGTAAGATGTATGTGTCCTGTTTCTTTAAATTATTGTTGCCACTAGTATGCTGGTCATGTAATGTGGTTTCCTGTGTAGCAGACATCTTCAAAAACCATGTGTGATGAGAGGGATTCAGAAAATTGTGTGAAGGGGTAACTCAATCCTGAAAATAGGGACATCCTGTGTGGCCATAAATCAGGCTTAACAATAGGAGTGTTCCCCTAAAAATAGGAATAGTTGAGAGGTATGCAGGGATGGAATATAACAAAGCTGAATAACATCAATATGATGTAAAGTTTCTTGAATATTAATGGATGCAGGTATCAGGAGGTGTGGAAGTACTATTATGTGGCAGAGTAGCACATTATTGATTGATGATAGGTTCATAGGCTGGTACTAGGCTAACTGCCTTTGCAGGCCATTTTAAGCCTTGCCACTTACCCCAAGTGAGAATCAAACCCTGCACCTTCCGTTTGTAAGGCAAACACCTTAACCATTATGCCATCCTCCTACCCTTGGATATGCACATATTTCTATGTGTAAGTGCTAGAAGAACATGGAAACAAGATGGTACAAGTCACTGGAGCTTGCACATCAGTATTAGCCGGTACTAAAGCATGCATCTAAAAATGAGTGCAGTCCAAGGATAAGAATAGTTTACGTAACTCATATATTCAAATTTATAGAAGAAGCACAAGGCTAAATGAGAAAAGCAATAGTGACAACATCTGAAAGTGAAGGGCATGACCATGATCAGTGTGGTATTTATTGCAAGTGGCTGATTTATCTGCACTATTTCATTAATTAATTAATTTTATTAATCCAGTGTCTGATTACTTGCCTAATACAGTTTACCATTACAAAAGAGAAGGAGCTTGTCCTAGAATCCAAAATGCTTAAGACAGCTTCCCCTACAACTCCTTGGAGCACCCAAGTTCATAACACACGAGCTTGGCAATAATTTCTCAATTTGTACAAACTTAAGTGCTTAAAAGCTTATGTCATTAGTACTCAAGCTTGTAAGCATTGTAAGTGCAACATTTTGTATTTTTTTCCCTAAGGGCAAGACACTCCCCCTCCGTACCCATCACACCCCCAAAACGTAATTATTCTCACTCCAAGATTGTTGTGTCTTGGATGAAGTGTGAACACTGACAGCATTGTAAGGCCTGCCTTGACATTTCCCTGAGAGGTTGTCAGACAGTTACAGCAAAGTAAGCAGACTATTACAAGCAGCAGCATCTTATCTTTATGTGTCTTGAGTTAAAAAAAGAAAAGCACTTTAAGAATTGAGCTGTTAAGCACAATAAAATGTGTTATCAGCTTGGACAATTTGAGCAGTTGACTGGAAGAGATCATGGGAAGGGCAGCAGTCCATCTCAGATTGCAAAAACATAGACACATAAGCACATGTGTGCATGTGCAAACACACACAAAGGCACATTGGAGGATCATCAGTTCACCGCATATATTTAGTATGTGGGATAAAAATGAGCACCCAATCATAACCCACAGGGGCAGAAGGCATCCAGGCAAAAACAAGCTGGATAATCAAGCCCAGTGTGGGGGGAAGGGGATTGAAGAATGTCAAGATGTGTACCTGCTGTTTTGTCTTGGGGGGGGGGGGTGCATAAGAGTGCTCTGAGGTACATCCAGTAAGCAGTGATCCCCATGGAGATGACTTATTTCGGCTTTTCCCGGTTAGGGGTCGCCACAGCAGAACTCCGGTCCGCTAATGATTGGCAGTAGATTTTTACGGTGCCGAGGTGCCAGCCCAGTGCCCAACCTTCAACGAAGGCACACTTATTCACGCATGTCTTTCGAATGCCACTCGACCGCGGGGAGAACATGCAGACTCCACACAGAAGGCACTCCAGCCGAGAATCGAACGGGAGAACCTCTTGCTGTGAGGCGTCAATGCTACCACTGCACCACCGCGGCTAGTGATCAAGTGTTTATGTGAAGTGACAGTCATATGAGATGAGGAAAGGTGTCTTAGATGCATGTCAGCATGCTTTCAGTTCACTTTTTTCCTGGAAAGCCTCCTGCATACCCCTATTGTCTGATGTACTCAGCGTGTATAGGTAAGTTAGGCACTTACCCTTTTATTACCAACAGCTGACCACACTATGATGGCCCGTTCATGACTGTTGCACTCCCAGGTCATGAAGAATTCTAAGCCTGTATACCAAGAAGTTACCTTTTCTAGAGATATATGGCCCACCTGGAAAAAGACCATATAGAGAGCTTGCCCTTCTATATGTTGCCCCAGAGAAATGAAAGTTATAAAACAAGCTAGGGGATCTGAAGTCAAAGGTAGGTGACACTTCCATATACCCTACTGCCGGAAAATCCTGAAAGTAAAAAAAAAAAAAAAAAAAAAAAAATACTGGCATTGGTGATATTTAAATAGTGTTTGTATAGCTCTTTGAATTAATTCTGTATTAAATTTGATATCCAATTTTCTTTTATGTTGTGTAGGTCTTTAAATTAGTTTTGTATTAAACCTGTTGTCCTGATTCCAATGCAATATAAATATATTTAATAAAGCAACAGTTTCATATGCAAACTAAGCAGTCTTTTTTTCTTGCACGACCCAATTTTATATTAGGTTGTTTAGTTATTTGAACTGTTTGAAATAATTGCTGCATTAGTCATCACGGTTCTATTTGCATTACAAATATGAATATCTTTATTAAATTATGCCTGTCATGGGGACTAACACTTTTTTTTTCTTGCAGGTCCCTGTTTTCTTGCTGTTTTTAGAATGTGTCTGGCAAACACTTCAGCAGTATTCTCCAGCATTTGAATTTACGGAGACATACCTCACAGTTTTGTCAGACAGTCTGTACATTCCTGTGTTCAGCACTTTTTTCTTTAATTCACAACACCAAAGGGATTCCAATCTTGCTGTAAGACATTTAAAAAGTTATGTGCTTTTGGGGGAAATTTATAGGGGAATGCTTGTTTATTCATATAAGTCATTGGCTTGCTACCAAGTGTACTGTCGCATTGAACTCATCAGCTTCCTGTATGCACTAATGTTCTATGTATGCATTAGAACTGCTGTATCATGCAATTTAAATAGCATTTTGAAAAATTTCTAGTGGCTTTTATGAACCCATTGACCATAAAACTGAAAAAGTAAGCACTCCAGCAAAGTTGCCTACTTCTGCTTATTGCCAGGAATCACAGAATTATTGAGATAAAGTAGTAAATATTAACTTTTAAATGCAAGATTAAGGTATACTGTTTTCTTAATGTATTGTAAAACCTTGTCTTGCTCAACAGAGAGTTAGTTATATATATTTTTGAAGTCTTACCCGCGTATACAAATCAGTTAAAAAGTACCACTTGATGACTGACTGTCTTGGCTGATTGCTGTCTCCAGAACTTCTCAGATTCCAGAAAGCAATGTGTGAAAATGAAGTTAATCTTCTGTTGTAAAGACATGCTATTTGCTTACATAATTGTGTAATACAGACTGAAAAGTAGTAAATCTATGACTGCATATCCATATTAGTATTTTTGTGCTACTTCAGGGTTAAGAATACAGTATCAAACAGTGGGGACCTTTTTTGTAAGACTGTTATTCACTACCTTTTTTTTCTGTTCCACTTTGCTTCAACAGATAACACGAGGCCTAGTTAAGGCATTATATTAAGCTGTCAACTTCAGGTGGTGGTTACGCCTTAGGCTTGGTGCTAGCTATCTCCTTATTGACTTGTCAGAGCATGCTAATTCTGAGAAGCAGTCTCAGATCATCCAACAGTAGGTGGTCATAATAAAGGCCAAGGACCTTATCACAAGGCCTATTCCAGGCTCAGCAGTGTCTAGTGACTCAGGTAGATGATGATCTCATCATGTCACGTCTTACAGTTTAGTGTATGGACTATTCACAAATGTTAGAAATTTTTGGGACCTGTTCACATAGGTGTAGAAATGCAGTTAGGGAGCATGGTTTTATGTCAGCTCCAGGGCCCATGCATTCGTCTCATGTCCTCCTGAGAGCAGGATCCCTGTCATCTATCATGTGATCCTCACCCACTGAACATTTGTCAACTTGTGAGCTAACCATATATAGATGTGTCTGTGTTGGACCAGACAGAGAGTGGACAGTTTCCAGTGAGGGCTCTAAAGGAGTCTGAAGACATGACAGTCACATCCCTGAGGTGGATAAGTATGATGATGTGATGATAATGATAACAGATTACACTCGTCCGGGCACATGTGCAGGAAAGCAGAACACAATTTGGGGAAGAAGATTTGGGACAGACAGGAAGAAGGCAAGAGGAAACGAGGGCATCCAGCAAAGAGGTGGCTAGAATGTGTGAAAGAAGACCTGTGATAATCAAGCATGATTTTCGAAGAAGGTAGGAGGGTGGCATTGAATAGAGAGAGATGGTGACAAGTGCATAACACCCTGACCCCATGTAGAAAATGGTCAGGAATCAAGAAAAAGTGTCTTTATTTGCAGATATTATTTTGTACCTCATAAACCAAGAAAAGCACATATCAGTGTTGTGGAACATTTTGAGACAATTTCAAGTCTTTTAGGGCTATAAAATTAATGAAGATAAAACAAAGGCTATAGCCATAAGTTATATACCCACACATAAATTGTTGCAACAATACCCATATTTATGGGGACATAATAAAATTAAGTATTTAGGAGAATGGGTTAAAAACACTTCTGTTATGGCAGCTAAGGATATATGGAAAAAGACTAAATGATAGATAATACAAAAAGTGAGAAACTGAAAACTCTTATAGATAGTAAGATGCAAGCAGTGAAAATGTTTTAGTCCTTTTAGTCTTGAATACAGGTTGGGCATACTTTCTATCAACCTGAGGAGAAGTTGAGGACAATAGTAAAGAAATGAAGGAATTTATCTAGGAGGGAAAGGGGGCAATAGTTAAGTGGGAGAAGATGATGCTTCCAATAGAAGCAGATGGTTTAGTTTTACCTGATATGAAGGGATATTTTAGAGTTACACGGTTAATGCTTTTATATAGATATATAGATATATATATATATATATATATATATATATATGGGTCTACTTCAGTCGTCAAACATTTACAAGTTTGAACCACATATGGCCGAGACCATATGTTCGAACTTGTAAAAGTTCAAAAACTGCTGTAAAACCCCAAAAAACAAACAAAAAAAACATAAAATTAAACATCTATAGCAGGTGGGCTTTGCACCCCTATAACTTAAATATACCAACTCCGAGATCACACTACATTACAGAAATGGGAGAGCTTCCCTTTCTGCTCTTTATGGAGATCTCCATTCAGTCAGATGAGACTATTTATAAGTTCAAACATATGGTCTCGGCCATATGTGGTTCCAACTTATAAAAGTTTGATCGACAGAAGGGGACCCATATATAGATATATATATATATATATATATATATATATATATATATATATATATATATTTATAATGTCTGTGATATTTTTCCGAAAATTCTGACGTAGGGTCCAAATCGCCGAAAATAGTACTGACAGTGTATATGCCCTTTACCCCAACTGTAGTGCAATCACGGAGTGAGAATATTAAAGTGGGGGGGTGTGGGAGCACAGCCCCCCACCCAGTACAATTTAATATTGTCTAGTATTGTTTTATATTGTCCAGTCCCTATTACAAAGGTAAGTAAGTAGTTTATAACCTGAGTAGTGAGGGGCTACGCCCCCCACACTCTCACCTACATTAATATTCTCACTTTGAGATTGCACTACAGTTGGGGAAAAGGGGCATATACACTGTCAGTACTATTTTCGGCTAAATGGATTTTCGGCGATTTGGACCCTATGTCAAAATTTTCGGCAAAATGGATTTTCGGTGAAATGTCATAGACCTATCTATATATATATATATATATATATATACACACACACACACACACACACACACATATATATATATATATATATATATATATATATATATATATATATAAAAAACTCCAAAAGATAATTCCAGCACAAGCAGGAGACACGAGCAGCATTAAGCTTGGAATAAGCTTGTTTATTGAGTGATACACATCCCCCAAACCGGTTTCGCTCCGAAGAGCGTCATCAGTGAGTGCAGAATTAACATATTACATACATTTATATAGCCGGATTTTACCATGCCCCCTAGTGGTGTTCCACAATATGTTTTAAATAAAATAAACACATACATATAGTAAAACTTGATGCATGTAGCAGATTTTTAAACTAATAATTTTATATAATAATATAAATCATAACACTACATTAAGACAAAATCTAACCTACTTATACCCCCAACAATATTATTAAATCAAAATACATATTTAAATCAAGTAATTCATTATTAATATATATGCAATAAAAAGTCAAGGTGACCACCATAATCACCAGTGATCATTAAGCCCAGGTTTGAATAATGCTCCAAGATTGACAATCCATCTACGTTCTAAATTATTTAACAGTTGATGTCTTAAAGCTACATTTGTAACACTAGATTGTAACAAATCAATCCCTACAAATATAAAATGAGAGGCTGTGTGTACTAAAGTGTGCTTATATAAGGCGCTCCTTTCACGTTTACATTTGATATCACTAATGTGAAGGGCTATCCTTTGTTTAAAACTGCAGGACGTTTGTCCTACATAGAAAGCACCACACTTACAAACAGCCATATAAATCAACCAAGTACTACTGCATTTAATATGATGTCTAATGTCATAGACCTTACTAGTGTTTATAGATGTAAATGACGAAGTTCTAGACACTAGTTTGCAGTGTTTGCAATTGCCACAAAAGGTACAACCCGGGCGACCACTGGACATATATCCTAGGCTAGGAACTTCGTTCTTAAAACGTGAAAAACATTGACCCAGTGTTTTGCCCCGTCTATAACCAAAACTACACTTATCAGGTAGTATATCTGAAAAGAAGGGGTCACTTGTAAAAATATGCCAATATTTATTGATAATATCCTTGATCTTAAAAGTGTTACTCCCATAGCTGGTGATAAATCTCACTACTGATGAATCACTACCTTTATTAACAGTTTTAGATTCTAACAGCTGTGTTCTATTTAGCTTTCGACCTGCAAAATAGGCTGTATTCAACTTTGGTTCAGAGTATCCACGATCCATAAACCTCTGTTTGAGGACTGCTGCTTGTGTATCATATTCCTCATCAGAGGAACAAATTCTTCTGATACGTTGGAATTGGGCTTTAGGTATGTTATTTATTATATGGGGTGGATGACAACTATTTGCCAATAATAGAGAGTTCTTCGAAAAAGGTTTTCTGTGTACTGTGGTGGCTATTGTGCCATCCAATGTCTTAGTAACATGCACATCAAGAAAATCGACTGTAAACAGGTGTATTTTACCTGTAAATTTTATCCCGAAGACATTTCTATTTAAATATTGAACAAATTCGTTCCATACCCCCTCAGGCCCATTCCAAATAACCCAGCAATCATCTAGGTATCTCCTCCACATCATGAGCTGTTCTTTAAATGGGAAATCAGCCTGATAAATATATTTTATCTCAAAAAAACCCATAAATAGGTCAGCATATGTTGGGGCGAAAGTCGCCCCCATAGCTGTCCCTTTGCTTTGGAGATACCATTGACCCTGGAAACTGAAGACATTATGTTCTAATACCAAAGTAAGAATATTGATAATTAGATCCATATCATCCCTAGAGTAGACACCAGCTTGTAGTAACCAATATTGTATGGCCTGAATACCACCCTGATGAGGGATACTAGTATATAGGGATTGGACATCCAAAGTCCCTATATATGCTTGCACAGGTATCTGTAAATCCCCCATTAAAGATAAAAACTGGGTGGTATCTTTAATACGTGCCCTAACCTGATTCAAGAGAGGCTTCAACCTATATTCCAGGTATTCTGAAAGTGGTTCAGTCAAAGAACCTCTACCTGCCACTATTGGTCTACCAGGGGTACCTATCAAAGTTTTATGTATCTTAGGGACGAGATAAAAGTATTGATGCCTTGGTATATCAACTGTAAGTTGTTTATAAAGAGACTCGGTTATAGTGCCTCTTTTTGATGCTCTTTTTAAGAAACCATCTATTACACTCTTGAAATCATATGTTGGATCCATTGGAAGCTTGATATATGAGACATGGTCATTAAGCTGTTTTAAAGCCTCCTGAGTGTACTCAGTCCTGTCCCAAATCACAGTATATAACATAGGCAGAATGATAAATTAAAAGTGGAAAGGAATGATGATGTTGCAAGGGGGAAGATCAGGAAGGGTCTATATTAGAAGATCAAAACTCCAAAAGAGCGAACGCTTTTTAATTGAACACTAATACCAGAAATCACACAATATTGAATGTATGGAACAGCAAATTTTTTTCCCAGGGAAAAAAAATCGCTGCTCCAAAAAAAAAAAAAAAATCCAAAGACAAAGTAAAGCGGGGGCTGTACCTCCCACACCCACTTACTTAAATATACCAACTCCAAGATCGCACCACAGTGGCGGAAACGTCAAAGTCCTGACAACGGCCCAGCAGTTTTTTTTTTTCCTGGGAAAAAAATCGCTGTTCCATACCTTTGATATTGTGTGGTTTTGAGTATTAGCGTTCGCTTTTTTGGAGTTTTGATCCTCTACTCTAGATGCTTTTAGGAAATACAGGGAGTGGGATTTTGGATGCTGAACTTTAAGGAGAATAACAACAACCATACAGCATATTATATTCATAAAGCTGCAGAAAGTATTCTAAGAATTAAGTAATATGAGAAAGGAGAAAGGTTTTGACAGTAGGGATAACTGCAAGTAGGACACAGAAAATAGGCAAGAGGGGGCTGGAATGTAGTGGAGAAACCTGGCAAAGGAACCAAGATTACTGGGAACAAGTAACTCAGTCAGGAAGGGTAATAGAATGGGATAAGGCCAAGGAGACATTTGGATTGCAAGCTAGAGACTTCCTTCTCTACAAGGGCTTGATCTCAGGGTACAGGCAGTGAGAAAGGGATAGGGTAATTTTAAGGGAAAAACCTGCTCTGGTAGAGTTTTTAGTTGAATCTAGAACATAAGCAGCTGTTAAAAAATTTTGGATAACTAAGAATCAGTCAGGAGGCTTGATTGAGATTTGGAAGAGAGACTGGGAAAGCAATTTACAGGAAAACAATTGGAAGACATATGTGTGGCTCCCAAGTATGCAACCAAGTCCAGAAGGTTTAGAATCTTTCCTTGGAAGTGTTTGCATAGGTATTTTTATATTTCAAGTAGGCTTCCAAAAATGTTTTTCTCAGGTAGATAGCAAATGTTGGAGGTGTGCTGGAGGAGGAGGAGTATCTGGGAACATATGTTTTGGGCGTATAATGAGTTAGCAGATTTAAAAAAAAATTCCCTTCAGAGTACTTTATCAGAAATATTGGGTGAGACTACGGAAATGATTCTTTCTGAGCTGGGACACAGCATCTGAATTGCCCTAGACATAGTAAGGCCTTATTAATTTTAATTCTGTTGGGTGCCAAAAAAGCAATTATTAGAAAATGGAAATAGTCTACAACTGCATTTTAAGTAATAGATAAAATAACTGAAGTAGGGATCTTTAAATAAGGGAAGGAGCAAATTACATAGAAATAAATGTGGAATATGTGGGAACAATACATGCAGAATAATGTTCAGGAGGAGGAGTGAAGCTTTAGGGGAAACAGGAAGTCAATTTTTTTTGTAATGTTGGACTGATGATAGTAGCAAAGAAAATGTATGTGATGTATATTGTAATTAAATGGAAAATGGAAAAATGGTTTGTTTTCTTTCCTGTTACTGTATCTGTGTATAATGTATATGTGCCTGTGTCTTAAGTGGTAATTTAATACAAGTGTTTAAAAGAAAAAAAAGATGTTGGGTGAGCTAGGGGAGAAATGGCTCTTGAGGGTACTCATAACTGTATGAAGAAAGGCATATCCCAGATGACTGGCGAATGTGTACTTGTGCCACTGTACAAGAACAAAGGGGACATCCATGACTGTGGACAGCGCAGAAACAACAAACTCTTGCCACACCGCATGAAAGTTCTGGAGGGTGATTGAAAAATGAATACTTAGAAAGTAAGGTGGGAGATGAGCAGCTTGGATTTTGATCAATATCAACACAAATGGCTTGATATTTGCAGTTAGATAACTGAGAAGAAACTAGAGATGAGGAGAGAGTCGATCTGGACATTCCTAAAGTTGGAGAAAGCATATGGCAAGGTCCCTAGAAAGCTAATTTGGACGGTCCTCCAGTGGTTTAGAGTCCTAGAAACTTTTGTAGAATTAGTGCAAGCTGTGTACAAGCACCCAGTGACTCAAGCATGAATAGTGTCTGGCCGTAGGGCTCCCAGTGGGAGAGTCTGTGCATCAGGGTCAGCTCAGAGCCCACTGTTGTTCATAGGTGATGGGAGCATATTAACAAACAGGTCAGAGGGGAGAGCTCAATAAAGTTATTGTATGCAGACAGTATGGCATTGCAGGCAGAATATGAAGAGAAACTTCAGCAAATGGTAAGGAAATGGAATGCAAAACTGAAGGCACATGGGATGAAATGAATACAGATAAGACATTCGTAATGGCAGCAAATGGGGGAAATTAGGAGAAACGAAGAATTAAGATAGAAGGGAAAATAGTGAAATGGGGTGACTGAAGAGAAGGGAAGCTTGAATGAAGAAGTCAAACCTAGAATCAGAAGATCTGCAGCCAACTGACAATGTTAAGAGGTAGTGCATGACAGAAGAATGCCAAAGAAGCTGAAATGTAAGGTTTAAAAAACAGTGGTGCAACCAGTACACAGGTATGGTACAGAAACCTGGGTAGTAAAGGCAGAGCAGTTAAGGAAGCTAGATCATGGTGGTTAAGCCACATATGCAGAAAAACAGAAGACTCTGATTATGGAGATTTGGGACAAGCAGGAGGAAGGCAAGAGGAAACAAGGGCATCCAGCAAAGAGATGGATGAATTGAGTGAGAGAAGACCTGTGACAGTCAGACATAGGTGTCAAAGTCAGAAAGGCAGTGGCACTGAATCGAGAGAGATGGTGACAGTTGGCATGACACCTCGACCCTGTGTAGAACATGGGGAAAAAGGGGGGTGATGATAATGAAGTGATTTTTAACATAGCAACAAATGGAGTAGCCCAAAGATGTGACCAGCTTCAAAGAGCACTGCATTTACATTTATATTTCACATCTGGTTTAACTGGTATCATTTTATGAGCA
Organism: Protopterus annectens; assembly: GCF_019279795.1. Lineage (NCBI taxonomy): Eukaryota > Metazoa > Chordata > Ceratodontiformes > Protopteridae > Protopterus > Protopterus annectens. The sequence continues at coordinate 18,419,129 of NC_056726.1, read as the reverse complement.
AGCAATTATAAAAGTAATGCCATTTTACTTCAGTGTTGATAGTTTTCTTCTTTGTTTTGTAGTGTCTTATCTCGTCTTGTACATGGCCAGCCTTAGCTGAACTGGCAGCCTAGGCAAAAGGGCTACATGTTGCCCCTCCATCGTAGCCTACTCACTATCCAGATTGACATTTTTTTCTCTATGTTCTTACTCTTCAGTTTTTTCCTGCAGTCATTCATTCATTTATTAATTCATTCAACGTATTTTATCTAAGCGTTACTGCAGTCTGATAACTGTTAGATGGCAGCTTAATTAAGCCATTGGGTTCTTCTAGATGCTCTGGGTACATTTTAATCTTTTAAACAATCTTTTTAGCCCAGTGATTGCCTGAACAAAAAACATAATCAAAGAAAGGAATTTCGTCTTACTCTTGAACGTAGTGTTTTTTTTTTTCCTTACATCCTTTCATCACATCCAGACTAACTAAGACTACACTGTAATAACTGCACTGGAAATAACAGAATTAAGCTGAGGGAAGACGTCATGTGATTTCTAGATGCTTTGAGATGCATTTTACAGTTTTTTAAACCACCTTTTCATCCAACGATGGCCTGAAAGAAAGCAATGATTAAGGAGAGACATTCAGTCTTCCTCTTCAACTTTATTTTTTCCTGAATCCTTTCAAAGCACCTTAACTGACCAACACTACCCTGTATTAACCAAATGAAGCTAGGGGTTTGGAGAATGGTAGGCATCCAGAAGCCATGGGGTTGCAGATTTTCTGAGGTGCATTTTAGTGCTTTTTACCAGTCTTTTGATCCAGTGATTGCCTCAACAAAAATCATGTGTACAGAAAAGAAATTCAGTGATTGTTTATATTATGACACACTGTTGTAATCTGTGCAAGTGTTATGTTATTTTTTTTTAAAATGTTATTTGCATATTTTATTCAAATTTTATAGTGATTGGTTAGTGTCTTTGTAAATAGAGAATGTTCAATTACTTTCACAGTTCTGAAGAAGTCCGGATGGACGAAAGCGCTTGACTATGGACATTGTGGAGTATACAGTTATTACTATTTGTATATGCTGCTAATGCTGTGGAAGTTTTTATCACACCGTGGAATGACTTACTTGGTTTTCTAGCATTCAGAGAGTGTTCTTGCTTCTTGTATCTCATACAACTGGCCCAAGTACATTTAGTAATTGTTTCCCTTCTCTGTGTATTATGAAACTCTGTGCAGGCACGGCTTAATAATTCTGCAGTGGTGCTACTGCAAGTTAATTTTAACTATAATAAATGCCTCAAGTCCTGGCCTAGCTTTAATTGGAAAGTCCTACATATTAGTGCTACAGAATCACACACACATTCATACTCTGCTTATGAGGGACTTTGAACCACATGCAAAGGCAAAATGTTTCACCCCTACACTCTACCGTCTAGATTGAGACATTCACGCAGAGCACAATTTCAGAGAATATACTATTGTAAACTTCTCTGCATTTTGCATATGTTTAGATAAAAACAGTACAGTAAAATAAAGGTTTAAGTAGTAAGTTAGTTGTAATTAGAGCTGCTGTTTCGACAATGTTACTGTTATATATATTTTTTTTTTTAACTCCGTTTGATGTGCATTTCGTATAGTCTTATTTATGGGTGGCAGAAATGTTGTCCTTAAATAAATTGTTGAAAGTCACTGTCCATATTATAATTTAATGAGAATGAAGCTCTGTACACTGTAGATTACATTGTGAATGCAGTCCTGTACATTGTATTTAATTGTGAATTTTGTTTGGCTCCCTTTGTCTTAGTAGAGATGTTTGCTGTCTCTGTATACTGTATTTTTATGTGTATGTATTTCTCAGTTGCACATTTTTTCCTGGGCCTCTGCTGAAAAAGGGTTTTTTTGCTCAGTCGGACTTTCATGGTAATCAGATGCAATAAATAAATAACTGTAATCAGTCTAATGTGTTACAGTCCAATGTTACAATTGTGATCCCATCATTATTCAGTAAGGGATCAGGGCTGCTGTGATTTTATGGTCTCTCTGTCAAGTGCATCTCAAATGGTACAGCTACTTTTCAAACAAAGGCAATAGTTTCCTGAAGCCATCAGGAAACCAGAAGAGTCTGTTTGCCATATGTCACCTGGTCTGCTACCTTTGTGTATCTGTTCACGATTTAAGCTGAAATTCTCTCTTTGTTCATTGACAAATGTCAAATTTCTTAATGTCATCAGCAACCAAGTTTCTGTATAAAACTATTCTGTGCTGTTGCACACATTCCATTGTTGTCTCTGCCTAACTGTCCACATAAATTGTGTGCCCTCAGTGTCATTCTGGCTTCCATGGCTTTCTCATCAGTCTTTCTTACTGATCACATTTTATCAATTTACTTGATTGGGCTTCCTTTCATGTAGTAGAGGGCATATGGGCATCTGTGTCCTACATGTATTTTACAGTGTTGGGTGATGCCCCAGTTTTTTGTCAGTTGTCAAAACCTCCACATAAGAGTTTAACAAGGAGTCATCCAGTCTTGTTGCTGCCCTGTAGCTAAGCAGGTTGTCATTCTTTTATATACGACTCAGCTTTCAGTGTAAATATAAGCTTCTTTCCCAGGCTGCAAATTACTGACGACTAGTACTATTGCGCATACTTCGATATGATTAAAGGAGCCTGCAGAACCTTTGTCATACAGTATGGTCTCAGTTCATTGGCAGTGTGCCATAGCTGTCCACATTCTGCCATTCATGTCAGTTTTAGCAGAACTATTAGTGAACCATGCTTTCTCTTTATATGCCGAGGTCAGTTGGTCAGAGAGAGGTACTCTTGGTACAGGAGACTACAGTACTTTGATGTTCTAGCTCCTTGGCATCTTTGTCTTGCAAGATAAGGCCACCTGATTTATGTTGCATTTGGGACACATCAGTCACAATATTAATTAGTTCTTGTAGATATCATGACTTCTTTATGGTTAAAACTTTGGCATCATGTGTCGTCTTCAACATATAATAATGTAACGATCCCTAGATCGAATAGTCTGTCTTTACAGTCAGTGTTTGCTGTTTTGTTATTCCTTCAGTGTGAATCAAAGCAGTGTACTGATGTATGACACGTACTGCTTTAGGATGTTGTATCATACTTGTGTTCCAATAAAACTTTGGGACCAAAAGTTCAATGGATGCTTCAGACTGGTCCAGTTGATTTGTCACAGCCACCAGCACGTTACATTGTTTTGAACAGTCACTTTCAGAGGAAGTGGTTGCTGGGGGTGTACTGGAAGCAATCCTACACTCTGTAATGCTTTCTTCACTTTATTATGCTGTTTGCTGTTTTGGACCCCATGTAAAATTAGCCTTCTCCTGGTTTATGTAGTCGATGGGGAAGTATAATCAGTCCATGATGGGGGGCACAAATGCTCTTCAGAATGCAATGCTACTAGAAAGACTTGTGCCTGTTGCTTTGTTTTTCGAATAGCAAGTTTTTGTATACTTTCTATTGCTATAGCTGGCACTTCTCTTTTTGGTCAAGTCCACATCATTCTGAGAAATTTCATAGATGTTTCTTGCTGTATTTTATTTTCATTCACAGACAGTCCACACGTCTAAAGATGCTGTATTACAGCTTGCAGTGCAGCTTCCACATCAGGTCGCTCCCCTGTAATCATAATGCCATCAACAGAGCATTTTTTTCAAGTTGCAGTTTAGCGAAGTCTTTTGCTATCAGTCCATGACAAAGGGTGGGGTTGTGTATATTTCCTTGAGGTAACACTTAAAGGTGTACTGTCTACCATCCTTTGTAGAGGGCAGTGGAAAAGTACAGTTTTGTACCTACCATAAATGTAGATGTCCGATAGGAATGCATCTGCAGTCCTTACAAATGGGTTGTCCTGTCGTCAGGCAGCCCTTCGGTCGGCCGGATTCCAAAGTCTGGGTCTGGCCTCGGCTGGTGTCGCACTTCACCCGACGTCATAGCTGCAGTTATTCGGGTATAAAGGCATCAGCCGATGCCATTTTCCTCAGTGTTTCTTGCCCCAGATGCCAGGTGCCCTCTTGGAAGGCTAAATTTGGATAAATGCCAATAATTCCAAATAGTAGAGAGCAAACACAAAAAATAAGCATGTATGTACATATATACAAACAAATACACCATAATAGATTCCCCCAGCTAGCTGTAAGATGGGCAAATACCCTAGGAGCACCAGAGAGGGGAAGGCGGGTGGGTAATCCTGACTGCAGATGCATTCCTATCGGACATCTACATTTATGGTAGGTACAAAACTGTACTATGTCCTTCAAGGATGCATCTGCAGTCCTTACAAATGGGTAGAATACCATAGCTAAACTGGGGGAGGTGGACCAAAAAAAAGGTCATGGTGTAGTTAGGATCCCTTGCAAAACAGCAGTGGCAAAGCCTGCTCGGGATCTAGAGTATAAAGGTAAATTATAATGCTTGGCAAATGTATGCACGGAGCTCCAAGTAGCAGCTTCTAAGATGTCCTTGGTAGCCACCCCTCGTAAGAAGGCTGTGGTAGTGGCTGTTGCCCTTGTAGAGTGAGGCCTGATGTTCTCTGGAGTTTTCTTTCCATGGTAGGAGTAACAAAATCTAATGCAATTTCCTATCCACTTGGAGATTGTCTGTTTTGAAATTGCTTTTCCTTCCCTTCCTGTTGCATATGCTACCAGTAGCTGGTCAGTTTTTCTATTGCCCTTGGTCCTGTCCAGGTAATAGCGCAATTGTCTATGTACATCCAAGGTATGTAGCAGTCTTTCTCCCCTGTTCTGTGGGTTAGGGAAGAATGTAGGTAGGTGGATAGCCTGATTTAAAGAAACTCTGGAAACCACCTTAGGCATAAAGGAAGGATTTGTTCTCATGGACACTCTATCTTGATGGAAGATCAGGAAGGGTTGCACTGCCATTAATGCCTGAAGTTCAGATACCCTTCTTGCTGAAGTGATTGCCAGTAGGAAAGCAGTCTTCCATGATAAGTATTGCAATTCTGCTGTTGCTGCTGGTTCGAAAGGAGGAAGTGTCAATTTTTCTAGTACAAAGTTCAAGTCCCATGCTGGTAATGGTGGCTTCCTAGGAGGCTTTACATTTTTAATTCCTCTCAGAAACTGTCTGAGCAGAGGATGTGAGAAGACAGGGAGGATCCAAGTCGTATTCTGCTGAAATAGCTGATGCATGAATCTTCATGGAGGAATAGGACAGGCCTGTGTGGAAGAGCTCTGCCAGGTATTCCAGAATGTTGGCTATGTTTACCAGTGACACATCTTCTCCTTTTTCAGTACTCCAAATGAGATATCTTTTCCATTTTGCTGAATAATTTTTTCTTGTTGAGGGTCTGCGAGCCTCAAGGATAATGTCTTTAACCCTTTGGGATAAATTTGGGTTAATTGGTCTTATGCAATGTTCCAGGCAGTCAGCTGCAGAGTTTTCAGGTTTGGATGCAGATTGTTGTAGTTGTTCTGTGTTAACAGCAAGGGGACCAGGGGTAGTGGCCATATTTGTTCCCGAGACATGCTCCTCAGTAATGGGTACCAATGTTGCCTTGGCCAGTCTGGAGCTATCAGAATGATCCTTGGACGGTCCTCTTTGATCTTCAGTAGCACTTTGTGCATCAAAGGAAGTGGTGGGAATGCATATGCTGTCAGGTTTTTCCAACTGAAGGATAGGGAGTCCACCTTCCAAGCAAGTGGGTGGTACGTCCTTGTGCAGAATTTCTTTAGTTGGTGATTGTGTGGGGATGCAAATAAGTCTATTTCTGGGAGTCCCCATTTTCTTGTAATGGTTTTGAAGATGTCCGGATGCAGCATCCATTCATGGGCATCCGTGGTAGTCCTGCTTAAAATGTCTGCTAGGATGTTTTCTTTTCCTGGTACAAAAATTGCTTTTAACTGTATGTTGTAGCTCAGGGCCACATTCCAGAGATCCAGTGCCATCCGGCAAAGAGGATCTGATGTGTGCCTCCCTGTTTGTTGATGTACCACATAACTGTGGTGTTGTCTGTCCTTATCATCAATAGACCTTGCTGAAGGAATGGTCTGAATGCCTGGATTGCCAGTTTTACTGCCAGCATTTCCTTTAGATTTATGTGTAGGTGCAGCTGGTTTTGAGACCATAAGCCTTGTATGCACTTGTCCAGCATGTGTGCCCCCCAACCGAGGTCTGAGGCGTCTGTCGTGATGGTTTGGCTTGGTTGAGCACTGTGAAAAGGCAATCCTGTGTTTGATTGACAAGCCTGAGCCCACCATAGGAATTCTTGCTTCAGGCATGGAATAATGGGAATCTGGGTTTCCAAGCTGTGCTTGTGTTGAGACCATAAATTCCTTAGGTACCACTGTAGTTTTCTCATATGCAGTCTGGCATGAGGAACCAATATTATGCAGGATGCCATGAAGCCCAAGGCTTGCAGAACTTTTCTTGCTGTCAGATGGTTCTGTTTTGTTAAGGCCAAGAAGTAGAGAGGTAGCTGCTCCTGTTTTCTACTGTTAGGAATGCCATTTGCCTTGATGTGTCCAACTCTGCACCCAAAAAGGTTATTCTCTGGGATTGTATCAGTCTTGACTTTTTTAAATTGACTGTGTATCCCAGGGCTTGTAGCAGATAAATGACCCTTTTTAAATCTTCTGCTAGCTTGCTTTCGTTGTCCGCTTGTATCAGGCAGTCGTCCAGGTATGGGTAGATTTGGATTCCCTGAAGCCTGCAATGAGCAATTACTGATGCCAGGCATTTCGTGAACACTCTGGGCGCAGTAGATAAGCCAAAGGGCAATGCTGAGAATTGATAATGCTCTGATCCTGCAAGAAATCTGAGGTATCTTCTGCAGTTTGGTCGTATGGGGACGTGCAGGTATGCCTCCTTGAGATCTAGAGTCACCAGCCAAGACTCCTTGCCCAGCATGGGAAGAAGCTGCTGTAGGGTCAGCATTTTGAATTTTGGAACAATGAGGAATGTGTTTAAAGCGGACAAGTCGAGAATAGGCCTCCATTTGCCTTCTTTTCTTGGTACCAGGAAGAGTCTGGAGTAAAATCCCTTCCCTTGCTCCATAGATGGTACTTTTTCTACAGCTCTCATCCTCAATAATTGGGATATTTGTTTTAGTGCTTCTGTCTTTTGATTTGGAGGTAGGTTTGGCATTCCTCTCTTCCCTGGTAGAGTATGGAAGTGAAACCTGTAACCTTGGTCTATTATCTGTAAAATCCAGTTGTCTCTTGTGATGTAATGCCAGTTTGTCGTAAATAAGGCTAGCTTCCCGCCTAAGGGTGCTTGCAGTTGTTCCCTGGTAGGCGGTGCCAGAGCCAAGTCACTGTGATTGACCAGTAGTTGTGGTGGTGGCTGTGTCTGTGGCTGTGCCTCGCTGGTTGTTGCCCTGCCACTGACGTCCTCTGTAAGCACCCCTGGATTGGCCTCTGCCTCGTGAACGCCTATTCCTGCCTCTCTGAGTTCTGGAGGAGTCTGGAAAGGACCAATTCTTGGAGGGCCAATTCCTGCTAAACCTCGGAGGTTGGACCTGTAGGAAATCTTTTACTGTTTGGACAGATTTTGCCTTTTCTTCCATCTTCTTCAGTACTAGTTGTGCAGGGGAGCCAAACAAATTGGTCTTATCCATAGGAGCATCTAATAGTTTTGATTTAACATGGTCTGGTAAGGCCTGTTCTTTTAGCCATGCATGCCTTCTGATGACAGTGCCAGTCATGGCTGATCTAAAGGAAGCCTCCAGTGCATCATAGCCGCATTTTAGGGAATGGTTACTGACTTGTTGAATGTTATGTACCATTTCCTGTACATATTTTTTGTCTACTGTTTCATCTGAGGACACTTTTTTGGTTAACTGAACTAGCAAAAATTCTTGATACTGCATCATGTGAAATTGACAGTTCAAGGCCCTAGCTGAAAGAGTAGCAGAAGTGTAAACTTTTTTACCCCATCTCTCTAAGGATCTGGATTCCCTTTCAGAGGGGAGGGTTTTTTGGCAGAGGTGGCTGCTACAGCCTTAGGTCCTTGGGAGATAGTCTCTGGATCTGCAAGGGGAGCCTTATACAAGTGGTAATGTGTGTCCGGGACCCTGTAGTATCTATCGGGCTTAACAGGGGCCGGAGGCAGAGAATCAGGAGCAGTACAAGCATCATTAAAAGCATCATCTACAACAGAAAGAACTGGAGGTATGGCTAAAGGCCTATGTTGTGGTAAATGCAGAAAAGTTCTAAGCCTTTTTCTGGAATCTGGAAAATCCTGGCCCTGCCACTGAAATTGTTCCCTCATAGCATGCAGGGTTTCCCCAAAGGAAAATTCCTCAGGCGGAGAGGCAGAAGGAATAGACTCTTCACCATCAGAGTCTTCATAAGGGGAGTATGGGGCCTCTGGAGGGTCTGTATCATTTGAGTCATCAGAAGAATCATCAGTAGACACTGGCTCGGGGGGCTCTGCTCTAGGCCTCTTCTCTGGAGGCGGGTGAGAGGCCCTGTCTGGTTGAGGTTGGGATCCTCGAATTAAAGAAATGAGATCCTGTGCTAAACTAAGCATTTGTGAACTAGAGCTAGGCCTGTGAGAGGGGGGCTTAGCAGGCACAGATTTAGTAGTTTTAGCTGCTTTAGCCCTGGCAAAGGCCTTAATGGACATGGCTGCAGGTGGCCTAGCAGCTCCACGTGCAGGGGTTGAAATATCCAAGGGAATAGTGTCTGATAATTCCTGAAAAACTGTAACAGTAGGTGGGATATCAGAAGCCGATTCCACGAGGTTAGAAGAGGCCTCGGCAGGAGGAAAGTTTTCGGCTGAAGGAGGAACCGCTTGCTCGGTTTCAGCGAAACCGAGACACTCGCGGTTGGCTTAACAGCGGTTTCGCGAAACCGCGGACCGCGAGTGTCGGTCCTTTTCCTGCGTTTTTGATATTTGCGGTCGGAGGATCCGGCGGCATAATATAAGCAAAATCGAGCCGAAAAACTCCTCAGCAAACTCCGACCGGCGTCTAAGCGTCCGCCGGTTAAAAGAAGCACAGGCTAGACAAGCTGCGACGTCGTGGTCTGGGCCTAGACAAGGTAAGCAGTAAGAGTGGAAATCTTTATGAGGTATTTGTTTCCCACAAGTTAAACAGTTATTCACTTTTTCTGACATCGGCTGAGGCAAGAAAGAGTCCCCAACGGGGTACTTAGCTTTTTAGAAGTCTTCGAAGTAGTTTTCGGTAGTAGTAATCTCTGGTTCTGACCGACCGGCACTTGCGAACAGCTTCTGCTTCGGGCGCCACGCGGCAAGAAAGACTGAGGAAAATGGCGTCGGCTGATGCCTTTATACCCGAATAACTGCAGCTATGACGTCGGGTGAAGTGCGACACCAGCCGAGGCCAGACCCAGACTTTGGAATCCGGCCAACCGAAGGGCTGCCTGACGACAGGACAACCCATTTGTAAGGACTGCAGATGCATCCTTGAAGGACATCATGGGAACAGTGCAGGGAGGAAGGAAGGATATAGAGAAAGCAGCAGAGGAAGGTACACAACATAGACAAAGATAGGAGGTGCTTATACAGAAGGTTGAGGGCACAAAGTTGAGACACAGACAAACATATAGGATGGACAGATGGTGATGAGGAGGTTTAGACAATAGACTGGGGAGGGAAGTGGACAAACAGAGAATGGGAAGACCATGATGATGACTACAGTGTGGTAAGGATCGCCTGCTATGCTGCAGCTCTGCCAAACCTAACCACAAATCAGTCCACTAACATGAGTGACATCATGGTGGGGCCCTGGTAGTGCCAGCCTGGTAGTGAGGGCTATGCAGCTGTGTTGGCTTTGCCATTCCCATGAGGATGGGTGCCAGCATTCCAGTTACAAGCGTTCATTCCACTTCCATCCACACTGTCCTGTACACCTCCATTTAGATGAGGATATGGGCCTCCAGTGCCGCTTCATAATGAGAACCCTACAACTCTCACTTGCAAAGCAGCACCAGAGGCCACCAGTGAACTCTCCTGGTTACCCCCTAAAGATTACTATCACTAACTTGCAGAGAGAATGGCCTAGCGACTGCTTTGGACAAGCAGGTGGTGACGAGAGTATTGCAGAATGTGATGGACACTGGTGCCTCACATTCCAATTGATACACATAGCTTCAGCAGAAATGTACATAAATGAGGAGAAATAAAACAACAAAAGGTCAAGCAAAAAATCATGGCAAAAATAGCCCTCCTCTGAGTTATGTGATAGATGGGTGGTGTAGAATCAGTCCAAGATGGGGCACAAATGCTCTCCAGAACCCCAGTACTACTGGCATCATGGCAAGAAAGAGAACATTGCAAAAACATTAGTATGTGTTACACTGTGTAGTATAGGTCCTGAAAGAGAACATTCTGTCACAAAGCAGTGTTGGAGAAATATATATGTCACTTATGTGTCAGACACTGGAGCACTTTTGCATTGGTAAACACAGTGTACGGTGAGTGAGTACTGTAGCATGACCTATGAAACAACACACTGTGCATAAAATGCACAGGTCAGTGTGCAACAGTATAGGTTCAAAGGTTTATAGATTAGTACTAAGCTAACTGCCCTTCCGAGCCATTTTAAGCCTAGCCAATTATCCCTTGTGAGACTCAAACCCTGCACCTTGTGTTTGTAAGGCAAACACTTTAACCATTAGGCCACCCTCCCAATTCCCTGGCTGGTACCAGACACACAATGCTGGGATGCATGGCTCAGTAGACTTCTCTCCCACATATCCTGTGCTGTGCATTGCTGACAGGAATACCTGATGGACATCAAAGTCCAGCTGACAGCATTGCATCTTGCCTTAGGCTAAGCCAGCAGAAAGGTACACAGTTGCTTGACACGTTTTATGCACATGCAATGCCTGCCATGAATGTTGCAGTGATGAGCACTGGATAATTGCATGTCTGGCAGATTCAGTCAGTGTGCATATCCTGCATGCTGAAAGACAAACATTTATAGAGTACATCAGTAACACGTGTAGTGGAAACCCAGTGTAGACCCACTCACTCACTGGATGGATTATATACAGGTCAGTGCAATCCATTGTATGCTCATACTGTCAAGAATATGTGGCAGTATGTCAGTACAAGAGTCAGTAGCACAGCTATATATGCAGTTAGCCATAGTACTTCAAAAGAAGTAAACCAAGCTGTAAGCAGTGTTTACAGTATTTATCAGCATTTCAAGCAAGGGCATTGCTAAGCTAGACAGGTGTAGCAGACATGTAATGTATGCCAGCATTACAGAGCACATACCTTGAAATTTGGAGAGTGGTGCCTACTTTCTCTAGGAAATGGTCATATTCAGCTGACACTTAGCAGCTGAAAGGCATAAAAAGAATAATGCACACAGCAAATACATGATCCTCACAAACATATATAATCTGTACAGTAAAGCTTACTACAATTAAGCAGGATGGTATGCTTACAATAGTATTTTAGTTGACTGTCCCTAACCTCCTCTTACAATTGGTGAAGCAGGTCAGGCTGATACCTCTTCAAGTCACTATATCCATGTCAGCACTGTTGTCTAGGGTGGGTGCTGCCCATGGCATCATTCACCCCTCTGGCAAGTGAGTGTCATGTATCCAATTTGTACTAGTGGCCCTAAGCAGGCATTTCTACTGTTTAGATCCAGGAGGTTCAGAAATATATCTGTTTCCCAGATGCTCCCTGCAGGAGCCCTCCCAAAGTCCGACCTTGGAGCTGTAGCAACTTCTTAGGTTGAAGCAGAAGTCAAAGTGATGGTCATGCTTTATGGATGCTTGTCATGGAACACATATGACAGGCACTGAAGGGCAGCATATTAGCACATGGCATCCCCAAGCAGCATGATGCCAGTGTGCATTACCGTCACCACAGTGGATATGCTCATATTGGTAGGAATGCATGGGTGTGGCAGTGGCACATAGTAGCTTGTTTCTGCCAATGCATATGTTTACAGAGCACTAACATGGCTCTGTCTCACTATATATGTGTATACTGTTCATTTATTTATTTAACATTTGTTTACAGAGAAAGTCTGCCTTGGAATGAAGCCAATTTTCAGCAGAGGCCCATTAAGAAATGCTCCAGATTTGTCTTTATCATCGTACCTCAGTACAATGCTTTGAAGGTATTAAAGGCTGGCCAGCACATGGTTGTATGGAATCAAGTCAGGGCATGTGTAGACTTTATGCTGAACTACCATCTATGTGCATGGGGGTTAATGACTCTTCTTTTTCTTTCAGCTGTTCCCATTAGGGGTCACCACAGCAGATAATCTGTTTCCATTTCTTCCTGTCCTCTGCATCTTGCTCTGTCACACCAACTACCTGCATGTCCTCTCTCACCACATCCATAAACCTTATTTTAGGCCTTCCTCTTTTCCTATTACCTGGCAGCTCCATCCTTGGCATCCTTTTCCCAATATATCCAGCATCCCTCCTCAACACATGTCCAAACCAGTGCCATCTCACCTCTCTGTCTCCAAACCTTCCAACCTGAGCTGACCCTCTAATATACTTATTCCTAATCCGGTCCATTCTCATCACACCCAGTGCAAATCTTAACCTCTTTAATTCTGCCACGTCCAGCTGACTCCTGCCTTTTTGTCAGTGCCACTGTCTCCAACCCATCTATAGCTGATCTCACTACCCTCTTGTAGACCTCACCTTTCACTCTTACTGGTACTCATCTGTCACAAATAACTCCTGACACTCTTCTTCACCTCTCTTCCACACTTGCCATTAGACTGAACTGTTGATCCCAAGTATTTAAACTCATCCACCTTCGCCAACTCTACTCCCTGCATCCTCAACATTCCTCTATCCTCCCTCTCATTCACACACATATTCTTAGTCCTGCTGACCTTCATTCCTCTCCTCTCTAGAGCATATCTCCACCTCTCCAGGGTCTCCTCAATCTGTTCCCTACTCTCACTACAGATCACAATGTAATCTGCAAACATCATAGTCCATGGGGATTCCTGTCTGATCTCGTTTGTCAACCTGTCCATCACCATTGCAAATAAGAAAAGGCTCAGAGCTGATCTTGATGAAATCCCATATCCACCTTAAATGCATCCGTCGCTCCCACTGCAGACCTTACCGCTGTCACACTACCCTCGTACATATCCTGTACCACTCTTACATACTTCTCTGCCACTCCCGACTTCCTCATATAATACCATAACTCCTCTTTAGACACCCTGCCGTATGCTTTCTCTAAATCCACAAAGACACAATGCAACTCCTTCTGACCTTCTCTGTACTTCTCCATCAACTCTCTCATAGCAAACATCACATCTGTAGTGCTCTTTCCTGGCATGAAACTATACTGCTGATCGCTAATCATCACCTCCCTTTTTAACCTAGCCTCCACTACTCTTTCCCATAACTTCATGCTGTGACTGATCAGTTTTATCCCTCTGTAGTTACTGCAGCTCTGCACATCACCCGTATTCCTAAAAATCGATAACAGAACACCTTTTCTCTACTCCTCAGGCATCATCCCAACTTTCCAAGATTTCATCACACAATCTGGTTAGAAACTCCACTACCATTTCTTGTAAACACTTCCATGCCTCCACAGGTATGTCATCTGGACCATCAGCCTTTCCATTCTTCATCCTCTTCATAGCTATCCTTACTTCCTCCTTGCTAATCCGCTGCACTTCCTGATTCACTATCTAGTTAAGGGCTCTAAGTACCAAGAATTGTCAGCAGCACACTTTAATGCAGTGACCCAAAAACATACTAGTGTCATAACATCATCAGCATAATTGCTAATCTGCAAGGGTACTATTAACATGGTAAAACCCACAGACACCATAGCAGGCCTCTTAATGCTGTTGGTAAAGATATAGCTGAGAGAGATTTGAGAGAGAATCACAGATCTAAATACACAATACAAAGCAGTTACTACAGCCATTGTAGGAAGGATTCAGAAGTCATCATCTGGTGGAGGAGTGGATTGGATTTGTAAGCCTGTTTAAGGGGATTGTGCATGACAGCAACCTGAAAATAACTAGGGCTCTAAACACTGGGAAGATGGGGAAGGTGACAGAAAGGAGACACTACACAGTTGTAGTCATTGGCAGTCCAACTGTGACACTGCTGAATAACCACAGTCACCACAGGACACTTGCTGGGAGCCAAAACACAAACGTACCGATGTGATTGAAGGCACAACCACTGCTTCAGTATCTGGTACCATGCATAGAGAATAGTGGCAAGGTGCCAGAAGAACACCTATGTGAGGCAGACTGCTGATGAGTGCACATGGAACTCACATCAGTGTTACTAATGGCACACGGCTGTATTTTCTCATACCATAGGCTGCATGTAAATGCACTGTATGTGTACACATTGTCCCTAATTGCATTGGCATGTCCACATGACCTATGAAACCACAACACAGCAGGCATGGCACTTGCCATTACCATAGGGCTGCTATGGGTGGTATGGATGGTGGATAAATGTAAGTGAAAGGCTAAAATTTGTGCCAAGGCAGAGCCCATAGCTCTGTGCCCCTGTCTGCATATATTGCTAAGAGACTGAAACAGTATCAGCGGCTTGAGAAATGTTTTCTAGCAGAGATGGAAGTGTTACTACAGGCCCTATAAATGTATGGTAGATGTAGTCTCAATGCTGGCAAAGTGGATGGGACATTCAGTGTGTGTGTGTGTGTGTGTGTGTGTGTGTGAGTGAGACAGGAACTTGTCACAGATGTGAATGCAAGTGACTGACATGATACATCATGTCTGCACAAAGATCAGTGTCCTTGCGCATGATAGAATTGCAATAGGTGTGGATCTGCCATCACATAGGACTCTCACAGATGCAGAACAGTTGCTGGTACCCCTGTCTGGGGACAATGGGAGGAGGCCTGTATGTGTGTGCTGTGTGGTGTCAGCACTGTCCCTCTCTGTCAGAGATGCATCAGGTTGGTAATACTACTTGTCATTAACACTGTTAGTGGGTGCAGCACTGTCAAGTACCTGCAGAAGTTAATCAGTTCCATATGTCTTCCACAGGTACAGGTAGGATGCCAGCAGTACAGCATATGTCACAAGATATATACATGTGTGTGTATGTGTGTGTGTGTGTGTGTGTGTGTGTATATATATATATATATATATATATATATATATATATATATATGGTTTACAATCAAATTGTTGAAAGTCAGTTGCACAACAGCCACCTCCTCAACGATGGTAGTAGTGACTGTCGGAATGTCGACATTGAAGTGTCCGTCAATTAAGAAGGACGTACACAAGGCAGGTACACGCAGCATGGTTGGCAATGGCAGCTGCCGACATTAATATCGACAGTATGTTGTCGATGTTGATGCATCGACCTTTGGACCTATTTAATATTTATCAGTCGAGCATATGCATTGCAGAAATCAACGTTCGCGGTTGTGAGTTTCAAGCTTTTGATAGTAAACTCTATATATATATATATATATATATATACATATATAAATTGTTCATAGGTTCATAGATTGGAATATAGGTTCATAGGTAGGCACTAGGCTATCTGCCCAAAGGCATTTATAAGCCTAGCCAGAATGTGTTGGCTTTCGCCGCCCCCTTAGATTAGTTCCCTGTGCCTCTGTCCAGCAGAGCCACTGAAGTGATCCCCGGGGTAAATTTTCTGTTTCCCATCCACTCGTCAAGGTTTCTCTTGGAGCTCTGCCTAATGTAGATTGGAATATAGGTTCATAGGTAGGTACTAGGCTATTTGCCCGAAGGCATTTATAAGCCTATACCATATGTTACCTGTAAAAATGTGCCACTAGGGTGGGAATTGCAGCGTTTGTTCCATTTTAACAATTGCAGACAAGGACACCTCACCACCCACATCTGTCATCACAATAACAGAGGCTTAGGATCTGGTTAAGTCATCCCTGTTGAAAGATAAGACCACGTGGAACCAAGTTGCACCACAGCATACAAAAATTTAAATTACATTTTTGTATGCTGTGGTGTTCCTCGGGTTCCACGTGGCCTTATCTTTCTTTTGGTCTCATTATTTTCTCAAGTTTTAGTCATCCCTGTTGTCTGTGGAAGGGCTAGGTCTATACTGCATTGCGCGAATATCTGTTGAACGACATGGAAAGAGCAAATGTCTGAAATATCGAAACTCAAAAATGATAAAACTAACAAACAAAAACTGTCACTAACTGTTTTATGCAGGGGAGCAAGCCCCCTGCACCCCCCGCTATTTAAATATACCAACTCCGAGATCGCACTCCATTGAAGTAAAGGGAAGAATTCCCTACAGCGATCTCCGTTCATTCTTTCGATATTTGAGATATTCGCTTTTTCCGTGTTGCTCAAAGGGTGTTCGTGCAATGCAGTTTTCGTTCTCCTAATACAGACCTGAAGGGCTGGCCGTCACTGATAACCCAATATATGGTGCACAGACATCTCATGCCACTGCAGCAGCTGTGGGCAGTGATGCCTTCACAGAGCATGAGGATAGCAAAAGTGGATGGTGCATTAGCAGGCAGGTGCAACATAACTTCCAAGGAGCAAAGTGGCATAGGTGTAGCACTGGGTAAAATACACACGTTCAAGTCAATGATATGGGCACAGGCAGATGCTACCAGTGCTGTGATGGAAATGATTGTATTCTGTAGCATATGTAATGCCTTGTGTGAAGGTATGCAGCATCTGTAAATGATACGGAGTACAAGCAAATAGAGCACACCCATCTGCTTGAAGCTCTGTATGGCCTCTTTACAGCCATTTACAGCCATTATGGAAAGTAAGGGATGCTGTGGCACTGACCACTGTGGCAATCACCATACAAGTGTGCATTGCTCCTTAGGTTTCACTGTGCGTACACCCACAGGGCAGGTACATCTGGTTCATGCAATAGGAGTTTCTAGTGGTGAGGAGCCCAATGTGGTATGTTAGGGATGCCCTCATGGGCATCAACCACATGATGGTCTACTCCATTGCATGGAGCATTGCATGTTGAGTCGTATCACTGTCCTGCAGATGTTCTTCGTCTTCCCTTGCTGCAGTCCTGACTATTGGGTATAGTCCGCGTCCCAGTCGGCCCGAATACCAGAGTATAAGGCTGACGTCGGTCATGGCGCCTTAGACTGACGTCAGTACGTCAGGGTACTAATGCGCATGACCGACGTCATTTCCTCAGTCTTTTTTGCCGCATGGTCCGATGCAGAAGCAATTTTGCGAGTGCAGGTTGGCGTTCTGAGATTTTCCGAAACCGGAGTTTCAGACCGAAACAGAGTTGGCTAAGTAACCCGTGGGGAACATTTTGGTTTTTCTTGCCTCAGTATTTTACCGGATGTCAGAAAAAGTGAATAACTGTATTTCTTGTGGGAAGCAGATACCGCATAGGGATTATCATACATTGTGTATACCTTGTTTAGGGCCTGAGCACGACGTTGTTGGTTGCCGCTCTTGTGCTAGATTTAATAAGCGCACTATTAAGAGGAGGCTTGATTGTGCTAGGTTAGTGTTTGGGAAGCGTTGCAATTATAATATGCCGTCGGATGCTCCGTTGCCCGCTTCATCCAAGAAGCGCAAGGACAAAACAGTGAAGCCTAGGGTTGAGGAACCGGCAGTCCCGGACGTCGGTTCTTTAGATGGCTCAGGAGACAGAGGTTTTGCCAGGAGGCTCTATGGAGTCGCAGGCAGATACTTTACTGTTACAGGATGTGCCCTCTCAGGAGGTAGGCCAGGCTGAGGGGGCTTCTCAGGTAACTGTTCTTCCCTCTCTTCCCAAGGTAGTTCGGGCCTCTCCTTCTGTTGCCAAAGCTTCTTTTAGAGGTAGGCCAAGTTCAGCTTCTGTGGGGGCTTCTCCTAGCATTTCGGCTCTGTGCCTAAGAAACATATGCTTAAAATGGCAGAAGATTTGATTACTCTGATTAGAGGTTCTATGCCCCGCCTGATAAGAGGCCTAGGGTGGAACAGGAGTTTGATAGTTTTGAACAGTGTTCACAGGCTTCAGAGTCTTCTGTGGAAGACTTGCAAGAGTTTCCTGCTTATTCTGATTCTGATGTGGATGATTCCACTCCTACAGCTTCTCCTCCTGAGGATTTTTCATTTTCAGAGACTCTTCACTCCATGAGGGAGCACTTTAAATGGGAAGGCCAGGATTACTCTGATTCCAGGAAAAGGCTTAGGGAATTCTTGTTTTTACCCCAGCATAGGCCCTTAGCTATTCCTCCTGTGTTGAATGTGGTGGAGGATGTATTTGCAGAGGCTTCCCTGAACCCTGACTCCTTGCCTCCTGCTCCTGTTAAGCCTGATAGGTATTATAGGGTGCCCAAGCTCATAAGTATTTGTTTAAGAGTCCCAGGGCGGACCCAGAAACTGTTTCTCAGGGGCCTAAAGGTGTTAAAGCTTCTGTGGTTAAAAATCCTGTACCCTCTGATAAAGAGGCAAGGGCTTTGGATAGGTGGGGTAAGAAAGTATATACTTCTTCCACTCTAGCCATGAGGGCGTTGAATTGTCAGTTTCATATGCTGAAATATCAGAATTATCTCCTTTCTCAATTGAAATCTAAGGTGGATGCTTTGGCGGAAGGTATTGAGTGTAAAGAATTGCTGGATTTGGTTCATGTGTCTGAACAAGTGGGTAAGCATTCTTTGCAGTGTGGTTTTGATGCTGTTCAGGCCTCCTCGAGGGTGGCTGCTACTAGTTCTGTTCTTCGCAGACATGCCTGGTTGAAGGATCAGAATTTAGCTGAGCATGTTAAGACCAGGATTTTGGATGCTCCTTTACAGTCTGATGTGTTGTTTGGACCGCCTGTGGAAGCAGTTTTAAAGAAAATGGAGGACAAAGCTAAGTCTATGCAGACTGTTAAAGATTTTTTGCAGGTGCAGCCTCCGAAGTTTAGTAGACATTGGCCTGCTAAGGGGTGGACATATCCTGCTTATGGTTCCCAGGCTAGGGGTAGGTCTAGACGTGGTAGGGGCAGGGTTCAAGGTTCGTTTAGGCCTAGATCAGACAGTTCACCTGCTCAGACTTCTGGTGAGGGCAGGGGTCAGTCCTTTCGTAAGCAGAACCAATGACCTGCCTTTTCAGCTGCCAGTGGACTCTCGTCTGGCAGCTCCTTTGGGAGGAAGATTGTCTCTTTTCAAAGAAAATTGGGATTTAATCACTCAAGACAGATGGGTGCTGGATATCATTCATCACGGTTACAGATTTTATTTCCACACAATGCCCCCTTTCAAAGGCATGCCAGACGTTCCTCCTCCACAAAGAAAAGAGGCTCACAAACAAGTTTCTCAGTTACTCCAGATAGGGGCCATTCAGCCAGTCCCTGTATCAGAAAGGGGCTTGGATTTTATTCTCGCCTGTTCCTAGTACCAAAGAAGGGGAACACGTGGAGACCAATTTTGGATTTATCTATCCTCAACACTTATCTGGACATTCCCAAGTTCAAGATGTTGGCGTTACAGCAACTGTTACCTCTGCTGGGCAAGGATCACTGGATGGTAACTTTGGATCTCAAGGAAGCCTACCTTCATGTGCCTATAAGGCTAAGTTGCAGAAAGTATCTGCGATTTGAACTGGAGATTTGCATTATCAGTTCTCTGCATTGCCCTTTGGCTTATCTACTGCCCAGAGTATTCACAAAGGTTCTGGCTCCAGTGATAGCTTACTTCAGGCTTCAAGGCATTCAAATCTATCCTTACTTGGACGACTGCCTGATTCTGGCTCAAGAAAAGGAAGACCTTCTACAGCATCTGGAATATGTCATAGCAGTGCTAAGATGCCTAGGGTATTCTGTGAGCGAAATAAAGTCCAGTCTAGTACCCTCTCAAGACATGTGCTTTCTGGGTGTGAGACTGAATACAGCAGCCCAGATGGCCTTTTTAACCCCGGACAAACAAAAGAGTCTGTCACTTTACTTCCATCAACTATCTCATCAGTCCGTGCTGACTGCAAGGACAGTCCTTCAAGCATTAGGGTTCATGGCATCTTGTATTCTGGTGCTTCCCAATGCCAAACTGCATATGAGGAAGCTGCAATGGTATCTCAAAATGTATGGACACAGCACTGCCAAGATTTCGACACTGTCATTCACATAATACCTTGCCTTCAAAAGGAATTCTTGTGGTGGGCTCAGGAATGTCACCTAAACAAGGGACTCTCTGTGACCCGGCCAGAGGCGAGTCAGATTTTAACGACAGATGCCTCGGACACTGCTTGGGAGCTCATCTAAATGGAAAGTGGATACAAGACAAGTGGCCTGCCAGACTACAGCATCTACATATCAACATGAAGGAGATGTTAGCAGTCCAGTTTGCATTGATGGCGTTCAAGGAGTTACTTCTTCCAGGGCAGGTGTTGATTCTAACAGACAACACAACTGTCATGTGGTACATCAACAAGCAAGGGGAACACATTCTTATCCTCTATGCAGGCAAGCAATGATTTTATGGGAGACTGCGTTAAGCCTGCAACTGACTCTTCAGGCAAGGTTTCTGCCAGGAGCACAGAACTCCCTAGCAGATGTATTAAGCAGACAAATCATGGATCCCCACGAGTGGAAACTGGATCTTCATGTATTTCAGAAATTGACAGTGTCATGGGGAACTCCAGACATAGATCTGTTCGCTTCTCCACTAAACCACCAGCTGCCAAAGTATTGCACAAAGGGGTTTCATCACACAGCTTGGAAAGTGGATGCTCTGTCTTTCAGTTGGAAAAACCTTCATGTCTATGCCTTTCCACCTCTGCCTCTTCTTCCAAAGGTATTATTAAAGGTCAGACAAGACAGGCCAAGGATGATTTTGATAGCTCCAGATTGGCCTCGGCAACACTGGTACCCACTTCTAAGGAGTCTTGTAAAGAAGCCTCCATGGCCTTTACCTCTGATTCCTCATCTGTTATCTCAGAAGGACGGTCATCTGCTCAATGTCAAGCTTCAATCTCTTCATCTCACAGCTTGGCATATTCTGTGTTGAAGAAAAATGGAAGAGATTTTTATTTTGGAGTACAGCAAAGAATTTGGAGATTTCAGAGCCTAATTTGAGTGTGGCTCTTCAATATCTTACTGAATTATTGGACAAAGGTTTGTCCTTCTCTTCCATAAAGATTCATGCTGCAGCAATTTCAGCTCACTATGATTGTGACCCACCTTTGTTTTCGCATCCTTTGTTCAAGCAGTTTCTTAGAGGGCAAAGAATATAAGACCCGAGCTCCTACTCCTGCTTGGGATCTCAATTTTGTGTTGGAAAAACTTACTCTACAACCTTTTGAGCCTGCAGCTACTGCTGAATTGAAATATTTGTCATGGAAGACTGCTTTTCTGTTGGCTATTACTTCTGCAAGAAGGGTGTCTGAGTTGCAGGCCCTTATGGCAGTAGAGCCCTTTTTTTCCATAAGGACAGGGTTTCATTACGTACTAATCCTTCCTTTATGCCTCAGGTGGTTTCTAGTGTGGCTTTAAACCAAACTATTCATTTGCCTACTTTTTGCAGATCCTCAAAATAAAGGGGAAAAGATTTTGCACACTTTAGATGTACACAGGCAATTGCGTTATTATTTGAGCAGGACTAAAGATTTTAGGCAGTCTCAGCAGTTACTTGTTTCTTTTGCTTTGAGTTCACAGGGCAAGCCTGTCTCAAAACAAACTATTTCTAGGTGGATTGGCTTTTGCATTGCATTTTGTTATTCCCATCATGGCAAAGAGGTTCCAGCTGGGATTAGGCCTCATTCCACTAGGGCTACTGCCACTTCAACAGCATTTCTAAGGGGTGGCAACTAAGGATATTCTGGAAGCAGCTACTTGGAGTTCAGTGCATACTTTCTCTAGGCATTATCACCTGCCTATATACTCTAAGACTAGGGCTGGTTTTGCCACAGCTGTTTTACAAGGCATGTTGTCAGCTCCTGCTACTTTATAATTTGCCAGCCTCCTTACCTCTGCTTTGGGATTCTACCCAATAGTCAGGACTGCAGCAAGGGAAGACGAAGAACATAGTACAGTTTTGTACCTACCATAAATGTAGATGTTCGAGATTCCTTGCTGCAGTCCAATACCCTCCCTCCTTCCCCTCTGTGTTTCAGGGTGGTTGTGTAGGTGAGTTTACATGCTTATATTTTTTATATATATATTGCTGTATATATTGTACATGTTTTTTGGTGCAGGTTGTTTTGGGACTTGTCTTTTTGGGTCTTCTGACATCTGGGGCAAGAAAAGACTGAGGAAATGACGTCGGTCATGCGCATTAGTACCCTGACGTACTGGCGTCAGTCTAAGCGCCATGACCCCGACGTCAACTCTCTGGTATTGACTGGGCCCGACTGGGGGACGACTACCCAATAGTCAGGACTGCAGCAAGGGAATCCTCGAACATCTACATTTATGGTAGGTACAAAACTGTACTTTTGTCATCCTTGCATGCTATTGGCAGTGTTGCTGCATCCAGGGAACACCCCTGTGGTGTCACCTATGGCCCCCACCACTCCTTTCACATGCAAGTCCACCAACGACTACAGCTTTGTCTCGCTGCACCAGTACTATACATCTGTTGCATACATCTGGCCACTAGTACCCCTATGAGACACCATCTCCTCACTACACTGATTAGCTGGCTCCTCTTAAGCTCTCAGCCATGTACTATTGTGATTGTTCAACATCCTGTAGTAGATCCCCTTCCAGATACATAGCATTTACTGATACAGCTCACTGTTCTCCACCCCACCCTGTGCCTTGCCCACCTCTCTATGTGAAATGGGTAGGTAATGTCTGTAGCATGATGTTGGACAGTCCATGCACAGTACTGCATAGCCTGGATAATGGCATTTGCATGTATCAAGTTTATTCTTTGTTGTCTCCTCTAGCCCATCA
The DNA here is from genome assembly GCF_019279795.1 of Protopterus annectens. Lineage (NCBI taxonomy): Eukaryota > Metazoa > Chordata > Ceratodontiformes > Protopteridae > Protopterus > Protopterus annectens. The sequence goes on along the minus strand of NC_056726.1, from coordinate 18,396,338 downwards.
GCCTTGCATGGTGTTCGCTGCAGCCAGTTCCTCCACTGACTCCTCACCTGACTCCTATTCTGCTGCTTTCTGGCAGCCAAGATAATGATTGCATGCCATAGCTGTTTGTATGCTTACTTATTGTGCAGTGTGGTGCACACAGTGAATACCTTGATGGAGGTCTCTGCAGCACTCTGAAGCAAAGTACATGAGGTATTGGGGTAACAGAAGCAAGCTTTCAATACACCAAATGCATGGTTGACAGTGCCAAATGACATCTCCACTGTGGTCTATGGGTTGGTTATTGGTGCTGCAGGTCATGACTTCATGGCAATATCCAACATCATTTGCAGTACACAGTAGTAGATGGCTGTATGGATGCACTAACCTATTATATGTCCTTGTGGAAAGTCTCCCCGTACAAGTCCTTGGTATAAGTTGCAGTTTGGCAAATGTGGGAATCATGCAAACACTGTGGATGGCACACAGATACTTTTATTTGCTTTTGTTTACAAAGTTGTACATTATTTTTAATCACTGCAAATTTCATACCTCTTGCCATTTGGTTGTGTCCTAGCCCTTCCTGTTCATCGTTTGGTACCATGTAGAGAAGGTGTGGTCTTGTTGTCAGTGTCAGTGCAGTCAATGGCTCCTAGCTCCTCAAGGAACTGGTCTATTTCATAGAAGACTCCTATAGTGGTATTTCTCATCTCTGAGGTACATGAGAACCACATATGCTCCTCCATATGCTGCAGTATGAGGTTAAAGAGCTGGTGCAGAATTCATGAGGCAGATGCCTGTGAAATGTATTATGTCCCTTGAAGGCCTCAAGAAAATTCCTGTAGCAAAGATGGTTGGTACTACACCGATGTTCATATTCATTGGATTATGCATTACATGCATCCCATGAGAGTCCCTGTGAAGACAGAACATGTCTACTAGCTCCCGTATAGTGCCTATCCACACAGTAGCATTTGTCTATGCCCCTGTCAGGGAGGTGATGGTAGATAAACTACAGACAAACACCTCTACAATGTGGTGGGTGACTACGTGCAACACTGCAGTCACTCACTCAGAGTGTAGCCACTAACATTTGCTGTTCTGTATGGCTAATGCTGCTCTTAGCTTGTGATCATGTGACATGGCATCCAGGAATGGAATAAGCTGTAGCTGTAAACCATAAGCATGGATGTGGCACCCAGGAGCAGGTTAAGTTCTTCTTACAAAGCACAGGCCAGGAGGTGACATCCAGGAGCAGGATAATCTCTAGTTACAAATTCCAAGCTTAAGTATGCCATCTAGGAGCAGGATATGTTCTAGTTACAAAGCACAAGCCTGGATATGGCATCCAGGAGCAGGATAGGTTCTAGCTGAGCAGTTATACAATAATCTTGCATTATTGCTGTAGGATAGTGTCTTACTCTTCACTGGTTTTCCTCATTGAGTTGGGCTTGGAATTCTATCTTCTGCTCAAGGTTTTCTGAAGTAAGATAGTACAATTGTATCACATTCTGTCCTGAAAAATCTGAGAGGGCGTTGCAGTGAGGTTGATTTTCTGCAGTTTGTTTTCTGAAAGTCTCCTTTTCCAGAGTTATGCATCTGGTTCAAGAAGCTGGAATATGCATCCCTTCAATACCAGTCTTGCTGCGAGTGAACCAGAGAGAGGGATGGATTTGAGTGAATCGTCTTCATGGCATTTTGTTCTGTGATTTCTAGTTCTTTGATTGGTGCTTAAATAAAATATCTTTACTGTAACTATGCAGTAGGAATAAGCTTGCATTTGTAATCTGCCTTGGTTTCTTTTGACGATCTGTACAATAATAATTTAATGCTGAGATGATGTCATGTTGGAGAGTGTATATAATGTTACTTTTTTGTGCATGTTTTGAATTCATCCCAGGCCATTCAGTTCTGTAGAAATGGTGTTGCACAAAGCATGATCTTTGATCTCACAGTCACTACCAGAACAGTGTTTAATGGTACAAATGTCTTGTTATGCTGGATTAGACATTTTGGAAGTAGAGCAGGAATGGATGGCACAGTACATACCACGATGCAAGGGCCAAATGAACAATTTCATAGGATTTGCTATTGGAGACACATTATTGGTGCAGCAGATGCAAAGAGAATGTCTGCATTTAATGTTTAGAGTACTTGTTTGAGATACAGTTGGATGGCTTATCATAACAAGTTTAATTTTGTCCTCAGTCAGTAATAAACAGAACTGACCTTCCAAGCTTTAGTTATGGGATTGGTTCTGTTAACTGGGGAGGTCATAAGTAGCAAACTTGTAACCCTCATTGTTTTATGTACAGCAGCTTCTACAAACATGTCCATTTCATATTATATGTGGCTTGTTTTGTATGGTGTCTCAGGTTTTGTAAGCCTGTTTAGCATCTGTGCAATAACCACACATTTTTCTGAGTATTGTTCTAGAAATTTATTACATATATTTTTTCTGCTTATGTAAATCAACACAGTTTGAGTGATAATTGCACTAAACATGTTTTTTAACTGTATGCATGGTGTGAACATGTGACTTAGTCTTTGATTTTGGATTTTCTTGTTTTGCTAGTCCAGAGAAGGTCAGTGTAAAGGGACTAAACCCTTGCACTACCCCACCATTTGGGAGTGGTCATTACAGTTTGATCTCAGGTGTCAAGAAGTTTTCAACAATCCTCTCTATTCTGAGAAACCAACGACTGCAAAACTTCAACAAAAACAACATCGGCCTAAGGTGAGCCTGATTTTCTACTAGTATGTCTAGTACACCATTTGTGCTCATTGAAGAGGTCAGAATATTTTGAAACTTTAACTATGTACAATGACACATTTCTTTATATGTTGATTCACAACCAATAAAAAAACTGTACAAGTGAAAATATCATGTTACACTGCAGAAGAAGAAAACAGTGGACTACATGAATGAGTTATCAGGGTTGCCTTTTAGTGGACTTAGCTGTTGCTTTTAAGTACGTCTTTCAAGTACTTCTTTCTTTAGGTTTTGTCTCATAAATTATTTCTAGACACAACAGCTTCCATCTTCCTTTTCATCCTAAATATACTGTTGTCAAGGTTTAAGGCCAGTTTTCAGAGGTGGATGAATTCCAGATGAGACCCATTAGTGGTGGTTCCTTTAGGTCAGGAATTGCCAGCAGTTCTAAGTTTTGGCATGTGCACATAGCTTTGACTGTTGTACTTTCCAGAGCCAAAAAAAAATTCTTCCATTTGTTGTGAATTTTCTTGAAGTCTCAGTGTAACCTTTTTCATTTCATTTGTTTAAAATTGGTGTCCTACCTGTCCCAAATCTGTAAACTCCAGGTGTCCTAAATCTGTAAACTCTCTACTACCAAGGTATGCTTTGCATGATATATATATGTGTGTATATATATATATATATATATATATATATATATATATATATATATATGGGTCTACATTGTTAAATCGAAAGTAAGGTTCATCAAACCGTACTTTGTCGAACTCACTTCAGCGAAAGTGCATTCCATCGAAAATGCACTTTCGAGAAATAAACAAATAAAACTAAATTAAAAAAAAATAGCATGCTACACAGTATTATGCAGGGGGGCAAGCCTCCCTGCACCCACCATGTGGGGGGCTGTGCCCCCTATAACCCCTCTACTTTAATATTCTCACTCCAAGGTCGCACTGCAGTGGGGAAAAGGGAATATTCCCTTATCCCCACTGTAGTACACTCTCAACAAGAGCTTCCTTAGTTGTACATCAACAGTATACATTGATGTACATGGTACATGCAAACAGCATGTTTTTTTTTATTTTTTTGTTTTCTTTAGCGAAAGTGCATTTTCGACAAAATGCACCATCGCTAAAGTAATTTCGACAAAGTACGGTTTAATGACTCGTACTGTCGACAAAACAAATAGGACCCATATATATATATATATATATATATATATATATATATATATATAGAGAGAGAGAGAGAGAGATATATATACACTGAAAAAAATAAAACCATTAATAAGAGAATTATTTTTAAATTTTGATCATTATGTGACAGCTGTAGACAGGGACTTCTGCTTCACACAGCTGTCAACCAAATTTATTTCACCTGGATCAAAAGATGCTGCTGTTGATTATATTCAGCAGTGATCTCACCTGTTGTACAGCACATCACTATATTTGGGATGTACCTCACCCAAGATATTAACAAACTCAGAAAGCCACAGAGGTTCCTAATGTAAAAGATATCTAGTCTTAAGATCCATCATTAGCAGTAGAGGTTGGAAACACTGTTCCTGTACTCTTACAGATTTCAAAACAGTAATGTGTGCCTCACTTACTGCACACCTAGAAGTATGAGTGGTCCATCACCCCTTATATCCCAGTAAGTCAAATAACACAGACAGCAATAGAACCAGAACTGAACCTTCATCAGCAGATTAACAGAATGCTATGGAGAGTGAAATTCATGACTCATTGCCTCCCCCTTCTCTGGAACAAACTATCTGTGCGCACTAAGCAATGTGATTCAATATCTTCCTTCAGACTAATCCTGGATAGCTGGATGAGTACTCTCAAATTTCCCCAAGGACTAGCTTGGCTTCTCCCTCCCAGAAAAAGGAGGTAGGGTCTTTGGGTGGTTACTGGTGTTGATTTACATGGTCATTGGACTAAAATAGCTTTGAAACTCCTATGAGTAATTTTGTAGGGTAATTTTAATTGCTTCAAAGTGTTTTGGGCAAATACTTTGTGATGTTAGAAGCTAAGATGTTGATCCATCCAGATTCTGACACATTTTTGCACATTTACTGTTGGAAGATTTCCAGATGGGTCTTTCTGGCTATTTTACAACATACGTGGGTACAGTTTTGTAAATGTACCTGGCCATAGACTGAGGAAAGCAAACAGCAAAAGTAGAAATCATGATTTCCTAAACCCTTTTTTGACACTAATGCTAGAGTCTTGTTGCTCAGTAGGTGCTCAAACAAGCAGTTGTAAGGGCTGCTCTCCCTTTATGAAAGGCTTTTAGTGTATTTTGACAGTGATTTCACTTACGAAGCAGTCCAAAATGAATACAGAAGATGCCTAGCATTTTAAATTCTTAAGGGCCTGCCGCTGCACACTCTGTTTCAGTAGGGTAGTTGCTCTGTAAATTAGCAAACTCATCCTTTGACAGACACACACCCCTTCACATTCATAAGCCCATTCTTCAAAATTATAAAATAGGTATGTCATGCTTTGAAAGTTTGACCAAAATATTAAAAAATCTGAAAACATCTTAATTGTTTTACAATCTCTGGCATAAGCACTGAGCTTCTAACAATCATTATTATTATTTCATCACTTAGATTGTTCATTTCAGTATTTGAATATCTTAACAAGAACTCTCAAAAAATGTTGGTAACCTTTTATATCTTGGGACTCGGATTGATGATTTCCAAAATGTGGAGACCAAATGGTGGAAAATCTGGGCTTACATATACTAAGTCAGGAATTTCCATTTATCTGAATGTTACCTTTTCTCCAACTTATACTGATGTTGAAGTTGGTATATAGGTTTAGCAGGTGGGGGAAGCTTGCCCCCACATTGAGGAGTGAATTGGGGGGGGGGGCTTGACTTCTGTAAAGGAAGTTGTTTAAATAAGAAAAATGATATTCACACCTTTCCTGTATTTTCTGTCTTTTTTTGTCAGTGTCTCTGGAGTGTGCAATGCAAGTCTCACGATTTTGACAGGGAACCCAAATGCATGTAGTGGTCTCTGTGTCTTTATTGCAATGCTCATAACACCCTCTGTAATGCACAGTTCCAATAGTTGTTTGCTAATGTTGCCATGCTGGGCAACCTGCACCAAACTGCATTTCTTTTGCCTGCACTCATTGCTGGGCCTACAGTGTGACAGACTGTACATCTCAGTGCACCGCACAAAGTCTGTCCCCTAGAACACTTTGTGCCTGTATTTTGCAGGGTGCAGACCCTACTGCTGCTTTGCACCCTTCATCTGTATGTAAATATTTAGAAAGCTCCCGGCAGTGTCACACCACCTGTTTCTGCTCTGCACCATTAACTGATGTTTATGGTTTGGGAAGCAACAATAGCACCACTGACATGCAGCACATATTAGCACTACGCTATTGCAGTCACCCTTCACCTTCCCCAGAGACTTGATTCATCTTTAAGATAGAATGTCTACCAGGTCTAAATGGGGTATGTAGTTTGAAACCAGTTTTAAAGTCTAGACCTTTAAGGAGATAGTATAGTTTAAATAATTGAATTACACACCTTTAAAGTAAAATACTGTTTGGTTTGTTGAAATTAAATATATATTTATTTATTTATTATTTATTTATTTTACATTTGTTGACCGGGATAGTCCGACTGGATACATGTCCTTTTTCAGCGGAGGCCCGGGGAGAAAAGCTCCACAGAGATAACAATATATAAGTAGGTTTACAATATACATACATGTAATGAAGAGACAGATGAGGAGACAAAAGAGAAAAAAACTCAACAGGCATAACAGTATGGAAGTAGGATTACAAATCCATAGATAAGATGGGGAGACAGATGCTAATTCATATTATTAAATTTTACTTAGGTTAGATGTGAAAAACAATTGGGCAGCTAAATATTTATATTTTAAGACTACTGTGTTACCTATTGGTTTTAATTTGAAACTGACTTTTATTGCGTAAATGCTATTTTGATATTTAATTAGTGCTGTATTATATATGCTCCTTCTTGTTACACTTGAAAAAGCATTTATAGGTTCATAGGTTCATACTAGGCTATCTGCCCAAGGGCATTTATAAGCCTAGCCAGAGTTTTGTGGCTTTCGCCACCCCTTTAGTTTGGAGGATACTATGCCCATTATTTTGCTGTGCCTCTGTCAAGCAGTGACACTGAGATAATCCCTGGGGTATATCTGCGATCTCCCATCCATTGGTCAAGATTTCTCTTGAACAAAGCCAGCGAGGTGCTCTGCCTCACATGTACCGGGATTGTGTTCCACAGCATGGGGAGTCTCTGGGTGATGAATCTGTCCCTCCAGCATGTCCTATTAATAACCGTGTCAAGGTTTAAGTCTCCCGCCCTTGTAGTTCTGAGGGATCTAGATTTTTTGAGGTGAAGCATGTTCATCAATTCTGGGTTGGACATGGCCTTGTATGTCAGGCACAGGTCACCTCTGAGCAGACGGTAAGCGACTGAGTAGAGCTGAAGTTCCTTCAGTCGGGCAGCATAGGACATATTTTTGAGACCTTTTATCCTTTTGGTGAGGAACTTTTGGGGCCTTTCCAGTTGCTGCAGGTGTCGTGTCAGATACATTCCGAATGGGGCATTGTACTCGATCATTGGCCTGATGAGTGATGAGTACAGGGGGACGATGACTTCCCTTGATCTAGAAGTGAATCCCTTCATGATTAGGTGGGCAATGTAGAAGGTCTTCCTAACTACTTTGGCAACGTGAGTATCAAATGAAAGGTTACTGTCAACCTGGGTACCCAGATCCCTGATAACCTCTTCTGTGCTTAGTGGGTTGCCGCCTATATGGTAGCTAGGGGTAACCTTGTTTTTCCCGAAGGGTATGACTATGCATTTTTTGGCGTTTAACTTTAGGCCATGGTTCTGGCACCAGTTTTCCGTTTCTATAAGACCCTTCTGAAGGATATCTGTGTCAGATGTGTTCTCAACTATGGCGCCCAGTTTGCAGTCATCTGCAAATTTTGTCAGCCATAATCCTCCTGTGTTTGCTTGTACATCTGAAAAGTAGATGCCAAACAGGAGAGGGCCCAGGACTGAGCCCTGAGGGACACCACTTGTGACAGGCTTTGAGTCTGACATGGCGCCAGCAACTCTGGCCCTGTGGGTTCTGTCACTTAGCCAATTTGCAACCCATCTTGTGACGTATGGGTTTACATTTAAGCTGATGAGTTTTTCAATGATACCTGAGTGGGGTATTGTGTCGAAAGCCTTTGCCAGGTCGAGGTAGGCTGTGTGGACTGCCTTTCCCACATCAATGGCCTTGGTGACTGTTTCGAAAAAGTCCACCAGGTTTAAAAGGCATGATCTGCCCTTGACAAAGCCAAACTGGGTCGGATCCAAAGTCTACAAGTCTCCTATGTCTTTATTTATGAGTTCCATTATGATCCTCTCCATAGCTTTGCAGATCACTCTTGTCAAGCTGATGGGACAGTAATTTCCCGGGTTGGTGGAGGCACCTCCTTTGTGAAGTGGGACCACAGTTGCCGTACGCCACTCCTTAGGCACGTATCCTGAGGTGAGGCTAAGATTAAACAGCTGCCCTAACTGCGGGTTTAATTCCTCATTGAGTTCGTGGAGCACACATCCGGGGACACCATCTGGTCCCATGGATGCTGTGTTTTTTTGCCTTGGAGAGAGCAGTTCTCACCTGAGCGTTAGAGATGTTTGGGGGGCTATAATTCTCTGGTATAGATATCTCACCTTTTAGGGGGGGGAGAAGTTTGCACTGAACCTGTCTGCCAGTATGTTGGCAATGTCTGTAGGTTCAGTAATTTTTACATAATTTTGAACTAGTTCTGAGCATAGCTGGGAGTTTCCTCCCAGGTTTCTAACATAGCTAAAGAAGGCCTTATGATTGTCCTTTGAGTCCTTAGCGACTTTTCTCTCAAAATTTGCCTTGGATGATTTTATGAGAGATCTTAATTTTTTACTTATAATGATCAAGGGTGTTTTCCCTTTTAAGGATTTTGCTCTGTCTTGTAGTAGCTTCCTCCTTTTGTTGTAGAGCTTGTTTATGGCTGGGGTCCACCAAACTGGACGCTTGCCTTTGGTACAAAGGGTCTTTGTTTTGTTTGGGATTGCCTGATCCATGCAGTCCTGTAGGTGCTGGTAGAAGGCATTTGTAAGTGATTCAGCGGCTTGAGTAATGGTTTCCGCAGTCTCGGGGGCCTTAAAAGAGACCACACTAGCCTTTAGAAGTGTGAAATCGGCTTTTGAGAAGTTCTTCACTGTGGTCTTTTTTTTATGTGAGAAAGCTTGTGTGATAGGAAATATTTTTTGCTTTGGTGTTCTTTTAGCCAGTTTTTGTTTTTGGTTTGTATATTTTTTTCCCTTGGCTCAGAATTTTACTTGTCTGAGCTCCGTATTGTTGTAGCATTGTCATATGCTACCAGGCTGTCCAGCTTTATAAAGGTGTCTAACTGCTGAATGTCAGTAGTCTACCATCCGTTTTACCAAAAATGTCTTATTGGTGCATCAAACTTTCCTTATATATATATATATATATAGAGAGAGAGAGAGAGCTTTATTTAACTCATTTTTTATGCTGGAGAAGGAAGAACGCGGGTTATACACAGAAACACTATCATTTTCATAATCATTATTCTGTGAAATGATGGTGTGACACAGATCATCTATTCCTGTACTTGCCCTTATATCTTAGTACCAGGTTTAAATTTTCTTGTCAGATTTCACAAGTGATAGCCACTGTCAGCTTACAAATAGTGTATTTTCATGGCTGCAAAAGCTCCACTTCAGAAAAGAATGTGTTCAGTGCAGCTAACAGATGGGTTTAAGTGGCATTTACTGTGTAGCCTGACTTGTGTTCAAAATCGTGCACATTTGCAAGATATTGTGATGAAAAATAAAAGGTGATTAAATATATCCTGAAGATCTACAAACAGCATTTACTTATTGCTCTGGATCTCTCATGGTTATCTATGTTTCCTTTATAAAAATGTATAGTTTAAGCTAGTTGTTCAATGTATAGGGCAAACAAGTGATGGTGGAACTTGGACATCCCTGACATAATATGTCTGCTCTACCTAAACAGAGTAAATAGTTCAGATGCCTCAACCATAGATGAAGTATCAGCATGCCTCTCAAATAAATATGAAAGCACATTGCCTCCAGCATGGCCTTAAAATAATCTCACTTTATGCTTGCAGTTTTTTTTCCAGCATGCATCTAAATTTAGATTGTGAAAGGGATTTGATTTCATAAACCATGCTGGAACAACACAGGCATCTCTTTTGGCATTATACTGTCACCCTTAATGCCTGGTATATGTGAATGATCCTTTTGTTTGTAGTGTATATTTAAAAAAGAGACTTAATGGTGAGAGGTACAAGGCAGCACATCGTTACTCCAAAAGCAGTGAGTAACTATGTTGAATCGGGCTGCAGTTACACACCTGATTATGATACGGGAGAAGTATGTGGGTATATAAATATATAAATATATATATATATATATATATATATATGGGTCTACCTGACATGGTCGACAGTTCATATGATCGACACTCATTTGGTCGACAAGCAGATTTGCCCCCTTCCCCAATGTTGTGCGACCCTGGAGTTGATATATATAGTTAGGGGGTGTGTGGGGGGTGAAGCCCCCCACCTAAAATGCTTGTCGATCAAATGAACTGTCGACCAAATGAACTGTCGACCATATGAACTGTCGACCATGTCAGGTAGACCCATATATATATATATATATATATATATATATATATATATATATATATATATATATATATATATATTTAAATATATATATATATATATATTTAAATATGCTAATACCAATACCTAGCTACAGGAGACTGCATGTCATGTACTACATTTTCCAGAAGTCAGTCACAGTAAACTCCTCTGGTAACCCATTCACATTGTGTTGTTTGTCAAATATTCCGACATACATCTAGATATTCCACTTGGTTTCATAACTATTTCAACAAAACATAAGCTCTCAAATAACCTATCCAGGCCAAGGAATTTGCTGTTGAGTCCCCACCCTGTGTGCCGCATAAAGTTTCTTTCTAGTGTTCATAATTATCATATCAAGACTGGATACTGTAGAAATCTTGTGGAGGCCCCAGTGGCCTAATGGATAAGTCACTGACATCCTAAGCCAAGGCCAGTCAGTGAGCACTGAGAATTAAGACTATAATCTGTTAGAGATGCTTCCTGTGGTCGGTCCAAGTTTTGATTTCCTCAGCCTCCATTTGCCTAACTGTGTGACCTGAGCAAGTCATTTAGCCAGACAGCGCTCTTGGGTTGCTTCTGAAAAAGGTCCCTGTGGATTTAGTGCTCTACCTTGGTTAGCAAACAGAGAAATGGGCTGTGGGTCCATTGGAAGCTACTAGGCTATTGGCCCTGAGGCCCTTATAAGCCTAGCCAAGAGTTTAGCCCATGTTTAGACAAGTCAGCACCCAAAGCCCTTGTCCAGCAGGGACAAAGGTGGAATCCCAGGGGTGTATTTTCTGTTTCCCATACAGTTATCCAGGTTGCGCTTGAAATGGGATAATGACGTACTCTGCGTGATGTGGAGAGGGAGTCTATTCCACAGATGGGGAATCTCTGGGACACAAATCTATCCTACCAACAACTCCTATTGATGTCACAGACCAGGTTGAGGTCGCGCATGTGGGTTACTAGAGTGGAGCTTGACTTGCGGATATGCAGCAGTCCCATCAAGGTGGGGTCTGAGATTGCTTTGTATGCCGGACAGAGGTCACCTCTGAGGAGTCTGTATGAGACTGAGTAGAGGGACAGGGCTTTTAGCCTGTCTGTATAGGGTAGATGTTTGAGGCCCTGGATTTTTCTGGTGAGGAACCTCTGTGGTCTCTCCATCTGGTGCATGTGTTTTGCAAAGTACATGCCAAAGAGGGCATTGTACTCAATAATTGGCCTTATAAGGGAAGAATACAGGGATGTTATGACCTCCTTGTCCCTGGATGAAATACCCTTACTTATAAGGTGAGCCATGTAGAAAGCTTTCCGTACAACGGAAACAGCATGGTGGTCAAAAGTCAGGTTGCTATCAACCCAGGTGCCGAAATCCCTCACGACTGATTGTGTGCTTAGGACGTTGTTATTAATGTGATAATATGTGGGGATGTCACTCTCCCCAAAGGGGATGATGATGCATTTTTTGGTATTCAGCTTGAGGCCATGTTTCTGGCACCAGTCATTGTTTGGGTGAGACTCTCTTAGAGGACGTCCACATCACTTGGGGAATTGATGACCGTGTCCAGCTTGCAGTCATCTACAGACTTGGTCAGCTATAGCCCACTGGTTTTGGCCTGCACCTCAAAGAGGTATATCCTGAATAACAGAGGCCCCAAGACCGATCCCTGGGGTAGTCTGCAAACTTGGTCAGCCATAGCCCACTGGTTTTGGCCTGCACCTCAGAGAGGTGTATCCCGAATAACAAAGGCCCCAAGACCGATCCCTGGGGTACGTTGTTCGTTATGGGTCTACAGCTTGAGGTGGCTTCCCCTATTTTGATTAGGTGGGTTCTATCAGTGAGACAGTTTGTTACCCATCTGATAACATATGGATTGATGTCTAGTTGAGAGAGTGTATCTGTTATGCCCGAGTGGGGAATAGTGTTGAAGGCTTTGGCCAGGTCAAGGTAGGCAGTGTGCACCATCTTCCCCTCGTGCATGGCTTTGGTGACTGTCTCAAAGAAGTCAACCAGATTTAACAAACATGATCTCCTCTTGACAAAGCCAAACTGTATGGGGTCAAGTGTTTGGAGGTTGCCAATGTCCCTGTTAATGAGGTCCATGATAATCTGTTACATGGTCTTAAAGATCAGGCTAGTTAGGCTGATGGGTCTATAATTTCCCAGATCGGTGGATGCTCCACCTTTGTGTAAAGGGATGACCGTGGCTGCCCTCCACTCGGCTGGGACAAAGACAGTACTCAGGCTTTGGTTGAATAGGGTGCCTAATGGTGCTCTAAGTTCGTGTTTGAGTTCATGTAGGATGCAGCCTGGAATGTTGTTGGGTCCCATGGAGGCTCTATTTTTTGCCTTTGAGAGGGCAGTGATGATCTGTTCCCTAGAGGTAAGGGGAGGGGGGCAGGTACAGGGGATGTCCTGATTTACTGATGGGGGGGGGGCAGAGGGGTGACATTTTTGCTGAATCTGTCAGCCAGTAGGTTGGCTATATCTACAGCATTTGTGTATATGGTGTCCTAGACCATCAGTTCTGAACAGATCTGGGTGCTTCCTTTGAGACTGTGGACATATGTAAAGTAGGCCTTATGACTGTCTCTAGTAGATGTGGCCTGTTTGGACTCGAAGTTGGCTTTAGAGGATTTCACTGGTGCTCTTATTTGCTTGTTCAGGCTAAGGAGAGATTGCTTCCAGTTGTTTCTTCTTGGTCCTTTTCAGCAATTTTTTCCTTTTGTTATATAGTTTATTTATTGCAGATGTCTACCAGCCAGGTTTACTCTTCCTTCGGAGGATGATTTTGTCCCGTCAGGTATTCCTGATTCCATGCATCTATATAAATGCTCGTATAGTACTTTGGTGTAGATTTGGACATTGGTGCCAGTTCCAACAGAGGGAGAGGGGGCTGTGAAGCTGTTTATACTATCCCTCAGGAGGTTGTAATCAGCTTTGGAGAAGTTTTTTTTTTGTTTGACCCTAGCTGGGGGGGGGGGGGGGTCAGGGGAGATGCTGATTTCGAAAGTGACCGGATCTTTTATGGTCGGATCTTACCAGGAATGATGATACTGTAGGGGTGCTGCATTGGTTACTCATGTTGGTTAATACCAAGTCCAAGATATTATCACCTCTTGTCAGGGTATCTTATTTTGGGTTGTATCATTTAGTCTGGCAGTTAGTACAGAAGATTTAGGCTGTGAACTGTTAACAAGCTATTTCTTGTAGTCCAGGGTTTCAGTCCATCAGCTTCCATTTACCAGCTCTATGATTCTGAGCCAGTCACTTTACCAGACAATGCTCTGAGGCAACTGGGAACTTGGAATAGGCTTTTCACCAGTCTCTTAGTAACTACCTATGAACATCCTAAAGTCTCATTTCCAAACATATTTTGGAAGAATTGTACAAATGGCTGAAGGACTGTAGCTTCAGTTTCTTTGTAGTCTTCTATAAGTAATCTTCTACATGCATTGTTGTAAAATTTATGTGTTGAGTGTCTAAATATTTAGATATTCTAAATGTGCCTGCAGTCCCTACATCGTGTCAAGATCACCACAGTACATTTCATTTTGAATGGGGTCATGTCATGTCATTAATAATTTTATGAATTACCAGTGCTTTGGAGGGAGACATTCAAGGTATCTGAGGCAGCAACAGTGATTAGTGTCTAGCAGTGATGGTAGGGGCCCACTACCGGTACCTGCATGGAGAGCTTGTATCACATTCTGAGGCAGGGGCGGGAAAGACAAAAGGATAAAACATTCAGATCCAAGATATAAACTCATCTCTGTCTTTACTTAGAACACAATGAGGATGTGGTAAGCTCTCAATTTTATTACACCAGTACAGTGCTCTCAAACAAGAGGTAGGCATCCTGTTTATCAGCTGCAGAAGACCATGAGGCAGTTAAGGTAAGTTCTTTAGTAGCCTGCTGTTAGATTCAACACCAGCTCAGCTCATCTCACATCCATCAGCTAGTTGATACTACACACAGGTGCAAGGAGACATGGTTTTCAAGTCTCTAGGATGCATCACTTGAACTACACTCAGGACCCAGGGAGTCAGCTCCTTTCACCTCTCCCTGAATGTTTTTACTGTGAAGGCAGTGTTAGTCCCCACAGACCTTCCACACATTGCTGGGCTTCTTGTTATCCATTTCCCCATTTAGGATTTTGGTACCTTCTTCACAGTGTGACATGTTCTTCCCAGGGTATATTTTTTGTGTGTCTGCTGCGTCTCAGCCCCCTTCCAACTGATTGCCCATTTGTTCCTCCAGAGAGGACTGGAGGTCGTCAGGTTGATAGCCATTAGGAGTGGTTCAAAGTTCTTTATCTTTTTTGCTCAACTTCCTTGCAAACATCTGCCCAACCCATGGGTGGGAAGTACATTGGGTGCCAGAGCTGCACCACCCCTCACTTCTGCAAATAGCTGATTGTAGCAGGATCATCTCACCTACCCACTGAAGGCGCTGTGTGGTTGTTTTCTTCGTTTGCACTAGGGAAACTGACCAGCATGCATGTGCCAGGAGTGCATGCCCATCCTCCGTGCTTGTGCTGTTAAGCATCAAAACTGCTGTTTAAACTTGGATTGCACGGGACATAGTCCAAGCTGTATCCTTTTAAGCCATCAGGGCACGCTGGCTGTTTTTCTCAGGAGTGGGGTCAGGCAAGGCTGTCAGGGGTGCAGAAGTACAATGTGCTCTGGTGTGTGCCTGCATTGCACTATGATTGTACTCATGCACTTTGTTATGCACACCTGATTGGGAAAGGTAACAACTTAAGGTTGTCCTGTATCTCTGTAATATATTCGTACTTATCTTACAGATGCACCGGCCAAGATCGAGGGTAATTCTGCAGTGTTATGCAGATGATATGAGTATTTCCAGTGCAGATGAGGTGAGTGTGCCTACATGTGTTGCATATTAGTGCGTCAAGCTCTTAATCAGGTACTCTTTATGCATCCCTTTTTCTGACTGCTTTGCGGATGATAATTATCTAGAACTGGATGGCAGCACATTCCTGCACAGTGGTGGCTTTTCAAATCACCTGAGCTGTAGCATGCTAAGGAATTACAGGAAGTGTTGCCTGAACTGCAGTGTGTAACCAGGGCACATTTGGTGAAGAGGTTGGCTGCATGGTCACATGTGGATGCACTTGTTTACCTTGTTCATATAACACGCCAACTTAGTGCTACTGCTGCCGCTGTGTCAGGTACCACTGCCATCCAGGATTCACTGCTTGAAGAGCTTCAACTACTGCAGCAGATGATTTTTCAAGGCTTGCCAGTGTGATACTGTAGACCCAGGACTTGCTTCTGAGTAGCCAGGAACATCATGTGGTATATGGGATGGTATCTACACTTAGATCTTCAGGGTTGCTGCTATATACGAACCTGTGAAGGTTAAGAAAAATGAAGTAAAACAAGTACCAAATATAGTTTGCTGCTTCCCGTAGCAATTATGTATCTGCATTTTCATTTTTTTTGCTTGTTTATAATGTTCCCTGTTCTGCCTGTTTTTTCCTGGGGCTGTTATCTTAATGCATTTTTTTTTGCCTTTGCATACCTTCCACACCATCAGCTCTGTCCCATTTCCTATCCCTGTACTTCTCCTACCCTTTGTGCTACTACATTAGTGGTGCTGTTATTTTAGTGCATTTTCTTTGTCTTTGCATACCTTCTACGCCATCAGCTCTGCCCCATTTCTTATCCCAGTGTTTCTCCTACCCTTTCAGTGGTATAAAATGGCCATATCTCCTCAAAAATACGGTCTCTCTGTGCCCCTATCTTCAGTGTTTGCACACATCCCTTCATCAGTTTTTCTGCTTGTTTCAGCTACCTGTTTGCTGCATATTGCTATCCACTACTCTAATTTCCTGTCCTCTTACTTTGTGATTATTTATTTTTATTTATTTATTTTATTTTACATTTGTTGACTGGGCTAGTCTAGCTGGATACATGTCCTTTTTCAGTAGAAGCCCGGGGAGAAAAGCTCCACCATGAAGAGAAAACACAATACATTTACATATAGAAGAAATAACAATAATATAATAATAACAAGAGAACAGCAAAATTTACATACTGATAAATTGACATTCACATGTTGAGTAACTCATCTTGACATGGATACATGGAGAGGCAGTGAAGTTGAGATTAAAAAACATTAAGAGGAAGAAGAGACTGAGGAGATATGAGACCTTTAGGATTAGTCTGGTTTAGGACATGGGCATAACCAGTGTGACTTAAGGAATTCTTTGAGATTATTTTTGAATAGATTAAGCGAGGTCATAAGCCTTAGGTTATTGGGAAGGGAATTCCAAAGCTTTCCAATGGAATTAGCATAGAGAGCATCACCACCCGAATTATTAGATTTAATGGTTAGCACCTGAACACTATTTGAGGATCGAAGGCAGTTTAGGTTGGAGTAAGGGGTCAGTATTTTGCTCAGTGAGGGGGTTCTATTCGGTTGATTAATTATTTTAAATGCTTCAGTGAGTTGGTTAAGTTTGAGAAGATTGGGCAGTTCTAACCAGCCAAGTTTCTTAAGGTTGAGGCAGTGGTGAGTACGATAGGGTGTTCCTGTTATGAATTTGGCAATATGATGATAGGTAACAGAGAGTTTATTGAGCTCTCGCTTATTGAAGAAAGAAAGTATCGGGGAGGCATATAGTAGGGTGGAGAGGAGATGAGTGCGAGCAATGGTTAGTTTGGCATGAGGAGTAAGAAAGTTCTTTATTCTGTACATTGAGCCGAGTTTCTTGTTTACAGACTTAATGGTTTGGCCAATGTGCATATCGAATTTGAGCTTGTGGTCAATAGTAACATCTAGTAGTTTGGTATTGGAGACAGGCTCAATGATGGTGCCATTAATGGATTCAACGTGGAAGGTTGTGTTATTAGGAAGTGGGGGTTCTTGTCCTAGGGGAGTGGCTGAAGTGGGGAAAAATAGCAGTAACTTGGTTTTTGTTGGATTTAGTACGAGTTTCAGGTCGGAGAACCATTTTTCGACTTTGGCGAAACATTGTTGGTTGACTGCTTGGAGATTAGGGAGAGAAACTTCAGAGCAGATCAGGGTGGAGTCATCTGTATATTGAATGCAGGTGGCTCTGGGGATGACTGAGTGAAGATCATTTATGAAAACGGAGAAAAGAAGGGGACCAAGTATGGAGCCCTGAGGAACTCCAATGGTGTTGGGGAGCAGGTGAGGTAGTCTGTTTTGCCACTGGACAGCTTGTTGCCTGCCAGAAAGGTAAGCCTTAAACCAGCTTAGAGCTAGGTTGTCGAGATGTAGGGTTTGCAGGGTGTGGAGCAGTAGCTGGTGATTGACCATGTCGAAGGCTTTCGATAGGTCAAGAAAGAGAGCGGAGGATATTAATTTGTTATTACGGTTGCTATTGACTGAGTCAACAAAGGAGAGGAGGGCAGTGGTTGTACTATGATGGGGGCGAAAACCATGTTGAGTTTTAGACAAAAGATTATTAAGGGTGAGGTAGTACAGGAGTTGTTTGTGAACACACCGTTCCATAATTTTAGCTATTGGAGACAATATTGCTATAGGTCTGTAGTTAGATGTTTCCGTGGAGGAGCCTCCCTTATGAAGTGGGATGATGTACGAGATTTTCCAAATGGGGGGATGGTAGCCTCAGTTATGGTTCTGTTAATCAAGATTGATATGGGATAGGCAATGGCATCAGACGCTAATTGTAGGTATTCCGCTGGGAGACGATCAGCCGCTAGGGTGGACGGTTTAAGTTTTTTTAATAGGGTGCGAATATAGGAGGTAGATACTGGTTGTAAGTTAAAGGAGAGAGGAGCTGAGTCATTAGCATGAGTTAAGGAGGAGGAAGAAGTAGTTAGCTGACTGGCTAGGGACTGGATGGTCTCGGTAAAAAAAAGAGTTAAAAGTATTGGCTATTTCTTCTGGATCTTTTCCAATAAGTTTCTCAGGGGTAGGGGTAGTAGATTTACCAGGATGGAGGAGGTTATTAAAACCAGCCCAGAACTTCTTTGGGTTATTCTGGTGTTTACCCTGGAGGTGACAGAAGTACTGTTTTTTATCTCGAGTAATGTCTGTTTTAGTGGAGTTTCTAAGCTGTTGAAATTTGATGCGATCTAGGGGAGCTTTGGTAGCTCTCCATTTATCCCATGCCTGGTCTCGGAGTTTAATTTTAATTTTAGTTTTGGTTTTTCTAGTTAGCCAGGGTGCTATCCGTTCCTTGGATCTGATAAGTCGGTTTGGGGTATGAGAGTCGAGTATGTTCAGGAATGTGTCATTAAAGTATGTCACGCTGTCGACTAGGGATAGAGTATTTAGGATGGACCAGTTGCAGGATTTAAGCTCTGCTAGGAATAGTTCTGGAACGAACTTCTTCTTGTTTCTGACAAGTTTATATAAGGGAAGGTTAGTACATGTAAGTTTGTGTTTTATAATATATGTGACAAGGTGGTCACTGAGGTCATTGGGGAGGGTACCAGTGGTATAGTTATGTGTGTCTTTATTGGTAAGAATCCAGTCAATGGTGCTCTCTTTTTGCTGAGCATTTTCAATTCTAGTTGGAGATGTAATATTTTGGGAGAAACCATGTAAATTAATAGGATGGGGATTCATCTTGGCGGAGCAGTGGGACCAGTCAATATTGAAGTCCCCTAGTACTATGGTTTCTTGAGGGTAGTTGGTGGCTAACCAACTTAGAGTTTGCTCCAAGTTTTCTAAGTTCTTCCCTGGTGGAATATAAATTACTATAAGATTGATACATTTTTGGGTGTTTAGGCATATCTTTAGGGCAATAAGTTCTATATTAGAGACCTTGGGAGGTTGTAATGGATTCATATTGATATTCAATGTGTTCTTAAACATTACAGCTATTCCCCCACCCCTTTTACTTATCCGATCAATCCTAAGGATATTATACCCAGGTGGGAGAATCTCTTCATCCTTTGTGGCGGGTTTGAGCCATGTTTCCGATAGGCACATAATGTCAGGGGAATGTGTGGCTAACATAGCATGTAAGCTATGAACCTTTGTTGTTTATGCTTCTTAGATTGAGATGAAAGATGAGGAGGGAGCTAGTAGGAGTTTGGGCTATTTTTGAAGTGACAGAATCTGGGTTGGTGGTTGGGCCTGGGTTGGGGTGAATGTCACCATCTTTGGTAATACATTGTTTCAGGTGGTCTAAAAATCTTTGGAGTTTGCATAGTAACTTAAGATTAGGTTTGCTGGTGGATAACTTAGGATAGCGAAGGGTAAGATGCACTTTTGTGAAGCATAGAGGTTTAGCAGGGTAGAGAGAAGGTAAAATAAGGTTAGGGGGGAGGTTTGTGTGAGCAGTAGTGTGACCCTTGGGGAAGGGAATTCCCAAAAGTGTTTTGTTTTCATAACGTGATAAAAAATAAGGAATAAGAAGGAGTAGAACTATAGGAGGGATGATAGAATACGTAATTTTGCCCATGATATAGAGAGAGAATAGCTTGTGGGATGGGAGGACTAAGGAGAGCTTACTAAATATTGGGGGATGGCCGAGAGTGTGGGAGGAGGAGTAGTAAATTAGGGGATGGTTGTAATTGGTAGAGAGCAGGGTGGGATGGGTTAGTTATCCTTATAAATTTGGAGGTAGTGGGGGCGTGTGGGATATGGGGGCAGGGTGGGGCACTGAGTGAGCCCAAGCGAAGCGAGGGCGAAGTGGAGCGGGGAATACACCTGCCAAGAGTTTTGCAGGGTCTTAAAGGCAACTGGATGTGAGTACTGAAGACTGCTGTTAAATAGCACTTTTCTTATGCAAGGATCTAGTTTCTTGGCAGTTTAACATTAGGCTGCTAGTTATGTTTAAAGGTACTGTTAAGTTTCCTGCCAGCAGAACGCTGTCCTGGCTAAATACAATTATAGCAAGGGTATAGCTTTTACACTAAGTCTTTTGGGATGATTAGGTTTTTTCACTAATGGTAAGGATAAGCTTGTGCATTCGCACCGTAGCTGGAATCCTTTGGGGTCGGCGCCTAGAACCTGGGAGCCACGCGGTGATAGTTTGTGTGGGGGGCTTCCTAGGATGAGATAAAGGAAAGAGACAACATTTAAATGTCGCAGTAATTGTAATACAATAGCATAGGAGAAACTATAGTAAATACAGTGAGTTACAAGGGCTAGAGTTTGATTAGAGTAGTCAGCAGAGGAAAGACTTAGGTATAAAACACAACTCAGGTCACAGTTAAACTTCACTCAATAGCTTGTTAAGAACAGGTTGTGCATATGAAGGGAAGAAGGCATTAGCCAGTCCTCCATGAAATAGTATAACACCAGGCTTAGCGCTAGCATTACAATGTCTGCTTAAACTTTAGGTAATTGAAACGCTAGTTACAACGCCTTATACAATGGAGGTTAGAGGTTTGTGATACTTAACAAGGACGTCTAATGTTGAATACATTCACAATAACTCAGACCTAACACTCAGGAAACTACTAATAGTAAAGCATTTACAAGTTCATCATACCTGACACACACATTGCGTGTACAGTTAGTAGCATAGTTCAGATATATGCGTGTTCATGCGGGACAAAAAGGTGTATTTATAACCAAAATACAGTAGATGAACCTTGAGATAAGCAATAGATCCAAATAAATCATCAAGCTACTATTAGGCTATGGTAGGAACGCCAAAAATACCAACATCTCATTTAATCATTTGGTGTGTCCGCTTTAAAGTTTGATAATCAGTTGCTCTAACAAAGAACTTGGTAATTTCACTATTGAACAGCAACAGAGGTAAAATGCAGAGAAAAAAAACAACTTTTTCAAGTTAAGCGTACCTTCAGGCAAGGAGAGGCGTCCGGGCAGGAGGACGGAACAGTACCTGTTATTTTCTGTATAAAAAATGGCGGGAAACTGGTGGGGATTAAGAAAACTCACTGACATCAGGATAAGCCTGGCAGGAGTTTGCAGGGTCTTAAAGGCAGCTGGATGTGAGTACTGAAGACTGCTGTTAAATAGCACTTTTCTTATGCAAGGATCTAGTTTCTTGGCAGTTTAACATTAGGCTGCCAGTTATGTTTAAAGGTACTGTTAAGTTTCCTGCCAGCAGAACGCTGTCCTGGCTAAATACAATTATAGCAAGGGTATAGCTTTTACCCTAAGTCTTTTGGGATGATTAGGTTTTTTCACTAATGATAAGGATAAGCTTGTGCATTTGCACCGTAGTTGGAATCCTTCCGGGTCGGCGCCTAGAACCTGGGAGCCACACGGTGATAGTTTGTGTGGGGGGCTTCCCTAAGTCTTTTGGGATGATTAGGTTTTTTCACTAATGGTAAGGATAAGCTTGTGCATTCGCACCGTAGTTGGAATCCTTCGGGGTCGGCGCCTAGAACCTGGGAGCCACGCGGTGATAGTTTGTGTGGGGGGCTTCCCACTCTGCTCAGTGTGCACAGAGCATTATCTGCTTTATGTTCTTTGTCCACCCATTGTCACATCTCTGTCCAATGTACATCCTTTGCCTTACAAGGCAATGTTTGAGTCTTTTTTTAATTTTGTGCTATGCTCATTGTTGTTATCATGGTTTGCTTCTAGATGTTTCTCAATGTTTGTCATCTGTATTTATGGTCAGTGCCTATCTTGTATTGTGGTGCAGTGTATGACATGTTGCTTTTTGTAGTGGTGTGTACTGTGTTTTCTATTTGTAAAAAATTGCATTTTGATCTGGTATGCCTATTAATTAGTTGTCAAAAATGACATTGAGCTATGCAGTTTTCAGTCAATGAGTGACTCTTTTGCTGACAGGAATTTGATTCCTGATTTCTGCATTATGGGAACTACTCCTTTCCTCCAAGGTGTTGACCACAAGAAAGGTTTGCTATCATTTGTGATGGGGTGTGATGAATGAGATATAAGCCCACCCCGTAGGAGAGGTGTGTGAAAGTTTGTTTCCTTATGTTAAGTATTGTATGTAAATATACACATAAATAATACAATATATATGTTTATGTACTACTTGTGGTGATATGCTGCATTAACAGGGACAGATTTATCTCCCAGCGACTGCCTCGTCTTTGGAACTCTCCATAGGTATGTGTCTTGTGATGGATTAAAACCACTAAATGCTGTTTTAGGCTTTGGCTTTCCCCATCACCCATAACAGGATAAAGTGGATATATATGAGTGAATGAAAAGTGAGATGATGGGGAAAGTAATCTGTTAGCTGTGTTGCTTAATTTCATTGTGCAAATGTGCATGAGAGGGATAACCCGTAGCTGTATGAATTACAGTGGCAGGTACTGTGAATTATTCAAATGTAATGCAGACAAACTAACATGACTCATATGTAGTACATAAAAGTGAGTTCACAGATGAATCATCACAGACACACTTGATGGAGCTACTTTCATACTCTTGTTTGTGATCAACCCATGATTTGCTGTAGTTGAACCTTCTACAGATGTGATATGCCATGTGCTTTTGTATTCAATTTTCAAAACTAAATAATCTTGCCACATCTTTCTTGTTTGTACTGTGTGTGTTGCTGCTTGACTTTTTCCTTTGCTTTGCTTTCTACTACATGGTTTACTTTATTGTTAATACTTTAATTGGTATATGTTCTAATCAACAATGTGTAAGTTGTTTCTTTTTCTTTTTTGCTGATTGTTGATCAGATTAGAATGACCAAGTTGGATTTGAATTTAAAATATATTACTGTCTTGTATTGGTCTGTGATGCAAAGGGCTAAATCTCTAGCTGTAGACCAGCTCATATGCTGTTTAAAAATGTTTTCATTTGCACCCTTTAAGTAGCAGTAATATGTATTTCATTATACAAGAAAACAGTGTATACCAGTAAAGTAAACCTCAACAGGACTTGAGTGAATAGGGCTACAGCTGTGGTACTTACAGGTGCAGGGCTCTCTTAAGCCATTTGTACAGTCTACAGGAGGTATACCCAGAAGAATATCTCTCAAGTGTTCCAGTTTTCCCATGATTAGACAGTTTTACTTCATAAACTGCAACAGCTCCAACTGCACAATGTAGCTGCTCTCAGCCCTGGTAAACTGACAGCAAAGACTTCTGTACTAGCTGCAGACAACTCAGCAAATCAAATGGCTGTTTCACTGCCTTTGATTTGCATACTGCCAGTGGCATCAACCCCATGTGGTGACATTGTTGATCTTCACACACACACACACACACACACACACACACACACACACACACACACACACACTTTTCCTGCAGCCTGCATAATATGCAGACCCAAAATGTGATGCGGTCTTCAAATTTTTTTTCTGCAGAGCTTCAGGATCAGAAAGTTATTATTAGTAGCAGTGCTTGCTAAGAGAGCTGGAGAAAGACTGAAGCATTTTGAGCCCCATGAAATATTGTTTTATTAGTGCAGAGTTTGAAAGATGTAGTGGTTACTACAACTTGCCGTGTGTACCTACTCACGAAAATCCCAGGAGCTGCTGTGCTGTTTATTTTAACTTTTTGGAAGACTGTCATGCCAAATCACTGTGTCCAGCGGCACATTTTTCTTGTCAGGAGAAGAACCTTTCTCCTCTATTTGCAGCAGCGTGACTGGAGACATCAATAAGCAAAGCCAAGCAGCCCCCAGGTAAGTGAAATGTTTTACTTTTTCTGCAAGTCTGAGTAACATAGTTGGAATTAAAGAGCAAATCAAAATTTTATCTCAAATGAAGGAAACTGAAAAAATTATTTCATCTCTTAGTGTAAACACTGTTAAGCTGTTAGCTTTTTACTAAAACATGGAACATTTTTTCAGACTCTTTCATTTGAGGTTGAATTCTAATTTGCTGTTTTAACATGACCAGAAGTTTTTGGCAGTAGTGTGCATTTGTGCAAATTAACTAAGTTGTAATGCTTTACACTTTTGACTCAGTTTATGTGAAATACGTTTGTAATAAATTACTGTGGTCTCCATTATTTTACTACAGTCAGACATCTGAGATGTACACAAAGTGGTTATAACTGCTATAATTCCTTGGAAAGTTGAGGTTGTCTATGGATGAAAATGAACGACTGTCCGTAATCCAGTACAGCAGTCAATAAGATGGCTTTGCAAGACTAGTGTGGATTTGTGTGAAGCAATTTGTAATACTTTACTGTGGCCATTTTTTTTAACTTGCAGTCTGGCATTTGGTGCAGAGGATTAAGGCTATGAGAGGATTTGACTATGCATATGTTATGCTAATTAGGCGTGTCTGATATTAAACTGGAGGTTGAGAGGTATGCCTAGTAGATAGACTACTGGTATATTTCTAAGGAGTGGACAGCTAAAGGGTGTTATAGAGGAAGTGTAGGCATTAATGTAGACATATTGGCTAAATGGGGTGATATGAGAATTTGAGGGAGGACTGATTCCGAGGTGGATATGGGGTGAAACATGACCTGAGATTGTTCTGTAGTTCTGGTGACAGAAAATACTATAATGAGAAGATGAAGAACCTTGCCCACCCATGGTGGAAACATCCAGCTTAATTTAAAGAGAAAATACAGAATGGAATTGTTAAATATGGTAAAACAGAAGTATTATGTAATTTCAGAATGGTGCATATATAATGACTACTGGTACTGGATGCATTCAGGAGGTATATATTGGTGACATAGCATTTGCTGAGGACCCTTGAAAATTGGAAAGCAGTGAAGAAGGCGAGCTGGGGTATTTTCCTGTCTCCCTCTTTCCCTTACCATCTTAGACGGCTAGAAAAGTAGAGACTAGACTAGATTACTGACTCACAGTAGGAGTTTTATTTTTGTGGATCACTTGTCTCATCAGTGAAACTACTAAATTAGATGTGTTTAACAATTAAATGACTTGTAAAATATTGGCTATGTAAGTAATTATACATAAACAGTGTGAAGGTGTATTAAACATATGTAATTCAAAGCTATTGCAACTTTCTTTGTGGGTTGTACATTTCAAAGATAGATGACCGAATAAGGACATTCAGTTAATGAAAAGAAAATCACAGTGTAAAAATCAGCAACCAAGTTAAATATTATACATTTTTCAGGACTTCATAACAACAACTGATAATATATGAATTCATTAGGTCACACTTGGCGGGACTATTTCACCTTATTAGACAAAAGCAGCCAGCCAACCAGTGTGCAAGAGATGACTTTAATTCAACAATTGTCATTTAAAATTATATATAAACAACAAAATATTGTTTTAATAATAATTTTCTGAAGTTGAACTTATGGTTATGAAATATTTATATTTTGGGGTACAGCAGAAGTATTAAAAGAATTTTATTCTTAAAATTAAGCATTATTTTCTTTTCAGCATGGTTAACCTCATCAACATAAGTTTAAGACATCCTGCTGAAATTCTTGGGTCTGAATTTGCAGTTCTCAGCACTACGAGATTGAAAGTTTGATTTTGTTATAGGTTCATAGATAGGTACTAGGCTATCGGCCCAAGGGCCTACGTAAGCCTAGCCAGCAAGGTACCATAGCTTATGCCACCCAAGAAAGTTATTTTCCTGTGCCACTGTCCAGCAGAGACACAGAAGTGATCCCCGGGGTGTTTTTCCTATTTCTCATCCACTCATCAAGATTTTTCTTGAAGAGTGCTAATGAAGAACTTTGCTTGACATAGATGGGTAGCTTGTTCCAGAGTATAGGAAGTCTCTGGGGCAGGAATCTATCCCTCCAGCGTGTCCTGTTTATTGTGGTGACAAGGTTTAGGTCCGTAGAGCATGTAGCTTGGAGGGATTGGGATTTCTTTAGGTGTAGCATGTCCAACAGCTCTGGGTTTGACATAGCTTTATATGTTAGGCAGAGATCACCTTGGAGTAGGCAATATGCTACGGAGCAAAGCTGGAGTTTTTTGAGGCGGTCAGTGTAGGGCATTTGTTTGAGACCAGTAATCCTCTTTGTGAGGTACTTCTGTAGCCTTTCCAGCTGCTGCAGATGTCTTGTGAGGTACATTCCAAAAGGGGCGTTGTACTCTACAATGGGTCTAATGAGTGTCGAGTAGAGGGGAACAATAACCTCTTTTTTCCTTGATGAGAACCCTTTTATGATGAGGTGTGCCATGTAGAAGGACTTCCTGACTATTGTGGCGATGTGACCATCAAAGGAGAGACTACTGTCCACCTGGGTCCCAAAGTCTCTTATCACGCATTCAGTGTTAAGTAGATTGCTGCCTATGTGGTAGTTAATGTTGTCAGAGTTTTTACCAAAGGGGATGACACTGCACTTTTTGGCATTGAGCTTGAGGCCATGGCACTGACACCAGGCATCTGTCTCAGTGAGGCTCTTCTGTAGGATGTCCACATTATTTCGGGACTTGACTATGGCTCCTAGTTTGCAGTCATCTGCGAACTTCATCAGCCAGAGGCCTTCTGTGTTAGCCTGTACTTCAGAGAAGTAGATACCAAACAGGAGAAGTCCCAGGACGGAACCCTGTGGCACTCCACTTGTCACTGCCTTGAGGTCAGATTTGGAGTCTGCAACTTTTACAGTGTGGGTTCTGTCAGTGAGCCAGTTGGCAACCCATCCTGTGACGTAGGGATTTATACCTAGTTTAGTGAGTTTAGCTATAATTCCAGAATGGGGGATGGTGTTGAAAGCCTTGGCGAGGTCAAGATAGGCTGTGTGAACCACCTTACCCTCATCCACGGCTTTGGTGACTGCCTCAAAGAAGTCGATCAGGTTCAGGAGGCATGATCTGCCTTTCACAAACCCGAACTGGGTGGGATCCAGAGTTTGGAGGTTACCACTGTCTTTGTTTATGAGTTCCATGATGATACGTTCCATGGCCTTACAGACCAGGCTCGTCAGGCTAATAGGTCGATAGTTCCCGGGATCAGTGGTGGCTCCCCCTTTGTGTAGTGGGATAACTGTTGCTGTGCGCCATTCAGTGGGCACAAAGCCTGATGCGATTCAGTGGGCACAAAGCCTGATGCGAGGCTATTATTGAACATGTTAAATATATATCAGCTTCAATGTTGCAGTACATGGAGTATTCCCCTTACTCCAAGTGATGTTGCAGTTAGTATGGACATATAAAGTAGGGGCATTGTGGGTATAGCCCTCCACATCAGGGGGTGAGTTCTCCCTCCAGAAATGCTTTGGTGTACTCCAGCAAGTTTCAGTACTCATTGTATTTCTACCATAATTGCATTTTACCCCGGGTATCACTTATGTGTCACTGTCAGACAGAGGCACAGTATACTAACCTCGAAAAAGGGCATAGCAAAATTAATTTAAAAATGGGTGGCAAAAGCCAAACACACTCTGGCTAGGCTTATAAATGCCCTAGGGCAGATAGCCTAGTATGAACCTGTGAACTTATGTGAGACTTACAATTATGAGTCCTGTGCCTTCAATAGAAGACCCAAGTTGAAACATCATTTTCTTAACTGCTGCAAGTATCTATCTATATATAACTTCAGGGGATTCCTAAACCTATGGGAATGTATACTGAAATAGTTTATGCTTGAGGCAAAGTGCTGCTTTTTCTTGAACTTGCAGACATACTTGCTACATCAGTAAGACTAAATGGCTCCTCTGGCTATATATGAAGATACAAGAGACAATCCACTAAAAGGTAAATGTTCAAACATAGTATTTATTAAAACAGCAGACCATAAGTGCATAACATCATTAGATAACACATCTCATTCAGATATTTCATTTAAGCAAAATGAACAACCATAAGATGAACATGTACCACTCATGGTGTAATTCCATTTAAGTGTGTGAGATAAAATGTAAAAAAAAATCTAAGTATACATAAAATATCAAAAATAAAAAGAATAAATTGCATTTCAGATAAAAAATCTTTACTAAAGGCTTGGTCAACAATTATGACTGTGATTTCAGACGAGAACTTGTGTGGCTGTTCAGGCTATGCATGCAAATGAGCAAAAATGCAGGTCATCTGGAGCTGTAATCCAGCGAGATCATATTGTAAGAGATCATGTCTCATTGTTCTGATTTACAGGACAAGTATACATTGTGTGAAGCACCATGTTAAAACACAGCATATTCAGTTGAAAATCATTGCTGCTGAATGTATACCCCTCATCTATGATATTAATTAGTTGTACAGGTAAGGCAGGATTTGTTTTTTTTTTCATGGAAAATACTACTATATTGTGAGATGAGCACTTTATTCTTTGCACAACTGCACACTCCCAAGTTTTTCATAGTAATTGGTATCCCAGTTTGTAAAGTACATGAAAAAAATCTTTGTTTTGTACTGTATCTCCTACTATGTTCATAATGTTGATACACCATTCAAGTTTTTCTCATGTAATTATTGTTGTTTTACTTACGTTTGTTGACATGCATCAGACCCCTACACCACCACAGAACATGCACTTTGATATACATCATATCCCCATAGCTCCCTTCCTTAAGTTGTCAGTGTAGTAATGGTCCATATTTATAAAACAGTTACTACCTTGCTGCATATATATTTGCACACTAGTAGCCTACTTACATCATGAAGTAGGGTCCCCTACCATTCATTTGTTGCCCCTTATCATGCCAACCATCCTCTTTGTCCCTGCTTAGCTGGCTTACTCTTTCAGCTTTTATACACGGAATACTACTTGCATATTTATTGACTTACCATGTTCTGCTTCACATTGTATAACCATAACTATGTATGTATGCATTCCACCATAGGTGCCAGAGTGAATGCTCACTTTTATAGTTAACAACTTAAGGGTAAAAATACTTCCTCAGCCCTGCACCCAGCAGTTTTGTACTTCTTTGTATGTCTCTGTCCACTCTTGATATTTCTGTATATTTCTTGCCTACATTATGAGTTTCCTTTGCGTAGCGCATTTTAGCATCACATTATATTGCATGAGTGTGCTTTGGAGAGTTTGGTCAGTGATCGTTTAATGTAACTCCATTACAAGGGAGGTATTCATTTCACTCACCACCACAATATTCACTTGAGACCTTGATGCACTGATCATTGCAGTGATTTCCTTATAGCTGATGGCCATCACTGTGTTTCTCAGTCTCTAGTCATCTGAAATCTAGTTCATAGTGACAAGCAAACTCATGTTGCAGAGTGGAATTACTTTTATCAAGGTTTGTACAGCCACTTATGTCTGCCAGAAGCAGTCCTGCAAATCTTTCTAAACCAATTTAATAACAATAATTTGTAGAAGCTAATAAAAATGTCAAAATACAAAGGCCGTGACCCAATGAATTGCAGACTGTATTGTATTCTTCCGTAAGTAAATTTAAGTAAAGTAAAAAATAGATTGTCAGCCTTTAAGGATATAATATTGAATAAGTTTGATGGTATTCTTAACTGGTTCAGTGAACAGACAGATGTTGCATTGGATCTCAAGACTGTGACAAATGGTCTCCTGCCATAACATAATCAAATGTCAATAAATAGATTATAGTTGATCAGTTTATTTTGCTAAACTCGATTATCACTCCTAGGGGTGAGGGCATTAAAATTTACATCAGTCGTTGTAGTAGGTCATTAAGCCAGAGCTACATCTGGGGCAGGGGATAAAGGGGTGGTTGTCTCAGATACAAGCTGATATTGGGTGCCAGGGTTCGGGAATGCAGTGCCCTCTTCATAAGTGAATGCTTGCTAGATTTTGTTTCTTTCTTTGTCCTCAAGTTTGAGAAGTCTTTTTCTTCCTAACTTTGAGCTGAGAGGGGTGCCAGTTTATGGAATTGCACAGAGAGGCACAGATGACCTAGCTACAGATCTAATTAAACCTTTACATCCCTTTAGGTTTTTCATGCATGATGCAGATGAACGCATGCTTTCTTTACTTCAAGTGGCCATTTATGTAGATTTTAAAATTATGAAAATTATCAGTGTCTTTTCTAGGGTTTAACTAGCATATGTATAAATCTGTATACACCATGTTGACGTTTTCCTTACAAGAACATGTGTTCCTGTTTTACTCTCTCAATCTCTTCGCATGTCTAACATTTGCTTTGTTCTTGAGCTGAGTCCTGTGAAGTGTATGTTTAGTATAGAAGTACCTGTGTAAACATTTCCATAGAACTATCCAAAATATTCTGGACTCAGTAGCACACCTAAAGACTTTACGGATTACCACCTGCTGTGCTTCTTTTTTTCTGTATTGTATCTTTCTTATTTTCCCTCCTAGTCTTCTTTAATCTCCTTTGATTGTTTTTATAGACTATCATGTAACATTTTGTATGCCTTACTAATTATCCCTTTCTTAGTAGCATTGTCTTTTCTTGATTCCACTAAAGACCTTACTAGAGCTGGTTCTTCACACAATATTCCTCTCTCTTTCTCAGTATAAATTCTGCACACAGTCTCCGATATGAAAGGCATTCTCTGACTGGCAGTTCAAACAGCTGTGTTACTTTTCCTCTTCTAACCTATTTGCTGCTAGTAGCACAGCTCCTCCTTTCTTCCATTTAATTCCTGCCATCTCTCGCCTGTTTTCTTTACCCTTAGTTTCATGTATTCCTGTTGGCAGAATGTTCTTTCTTCACTCCCACATTGGGTTAGTCTGCCAGTTTATTTAATGCTTTATAGAATTATTTATATTCTTCTTGAGGCTTCTTTCCAAAGCCCTGATCTCCATCTCTGCATCCCTCATACTTCCAACTTGCTCTGTCATTGCCATTGTCACACCACTACTTACGCTGAGTATAAAAGTCTTATTTATGTAATTTTAAAGTAGCCCTTCAAATCAGGTAGTCCTAAACCTCCCTGCTGTACAGGAAGACTCAGTTGTTCCACTCTTCTGCTACCCTCTTCCTTTTTCAAATAAATTCCTTCAATCATCCACAACATTTCCTCTGGCTGATAAACATATGCTTGACCTATGTACAGAAGCAAAGGAGCAAAACACACTTTCCCTGCCTGTATGTAAAGTCCATGTCTGTGGTCATTAGCTTAAAATCTCTGTCTCATTTTAAATAATAATCTGCTTGGTCTCATCCGACATATACTTAGCCACAACTGAGTCCTTTTTAATCCATGCGCATACTTTATCATTTCATGTCCATATAAACATGGGTGCTGTTCAACTAATTCTACCATGAAAATACTTGAAACTGTTTTAAAATGTACCACAACACCCTAATGTCAGATTCAGAAATTTTCAAGTATAAGATAAACTAGTTTTTATTGAGGATAATATTTCAGATGTATCCCTGAATTTGTGAATCTCTCTTTTTTTATAGCTAAAGCCTTCAGGTGTATATCAAATAAGAGAAGAGAAAAAGAACACCCCTACATGATTCTTCTATTCAAATTCAGGTTCTCAGAATGCTAACATTTCCCTACTCATGAATTTCCAGCAAACCTATCAAGCACTTTCTCTGCATCCAAACAATGGAGTTTTTTAGTCCAGTTTTCTCTGAATCATAATTGCCTGTTAATGTTAATAAATGTTTGTCTGCCTTCCACAAAACCACTTTGGTCCAGATCTATTAGCTTTGGTAACATTTTGACATTCTTTTAGCTAACACAGACATAACACTTTGTAATCAATTTTTTAGAATTGGAATTGGTGTATACGAGACAGGATCTACAGGATCCTTGTCCTCCTTTGCTAATACTACCAACATTGCCTTCTTCCATAATGGAAGTATTCCCCCTTTTCAAAACACTATTAAATAGTGCCTTACAAATTTTCTGCAGCCTCCCTCCTCCTAACTTACACATTTCTATGCGATTCCATCCATTCCTTGAAATTTTCCTATTGGTTAGCTATACATTACATTTCTTTCATTTCTCCTTTGTCTGTTTTGACTGTACATTGCTGAATTTCCACATCATCATGCTTTGTAATATCTAATGTTTCCAAAAATGCTTCCAAATGTGTCTCTCCTTCATTTCCCCACTCTGCTACATTATATTGATTTACATAAAAATGCTGAAATGTCTCCATTTTCTTTTCAGAATTCGTAGGTAACCTTCTTGTCATACAGCCTCTGAGTCTTGCCATAGCTGTATCTACTTTCTGTTACCCAATTCTTTACACTAAAAATTTATGCAGTCTGGGATTATTGTCAAAACAATTAACTCCACGTGTGAATTTGTTCTATCTTGCCATTCATTCTTACAGATGGGTTCAGAGCCTATCCGTCAGCTCCGAGTCGGCCTACTACAAAGCTGAAGGTCTTCAAATAGCTCGAGGCCAAGTCCCTATCCCATGATGCACCTAGAGTTACCCCAGATCTAGTTTGCTGCTGCAACAGATCAGAGGTTCTCACTAGCTCGGGCCAGTAAAACCTTCCTTTTTTAAATATTTTTCTATTATATTGATAATTTTTATTAGTAGCAGTTTTACATACTTTTGTAAGCTCTTTTAGCTTGTTTGTGTATTTCCCTTTCCCTTGGTGTGCTTTCTTTTTCTAGGCCTAGTTTAAAGTGTGTTTTTCAGTGACCTTTCTGTCACTGTCATGTTCATAGAATTTAGAGTGTGCTTTTGTCACAATTTAGAATAATTAGATAAGGTTTAGTTTAGTGTGTGAAATAGCAGCTGTCTTATTACTATAGTTAGTGTGTGCTTAGCATTTAATATTGTATGCATTTAGACACTTATTTCTGTCACAAATTAATACTTTATCTGTGTTTAGATAAGTGTGTATGTGTGTGTGTATGTGACTTTAGTTTGCATTTTTCTAAGGGCTTTTTGACTGTGTTACTGTTTAAATTTTCAGTGTGTTCAATTTGATAGTAATCTTTTTTGATACTGTGTTTGGTACAATATGGCTGACCAAGACAAACATCCTAAGTCAGGATTTAAAAAGTGCCCCAAATGTGGCCAAAAAATGTCCGTCACTGACAGTCATGTCAACTGTGTGTATTGTTTAGGAGCATTACATTTACAAGATAGCTGCTCCATATGCCATTCTTTCTCTTCCAGGGTTCTCCAGGAGAGAAAGAGTAAATTGATTGATAGAGGTTTGTTGAAACCCTCTTTACAAGAAGCTTTGAGCGACCAAGATGGATCCAGCAAGTCCTCAAAGTCTTCTAAGACTTTTGAGAGTAAAAAATCCAAAAATTTTGAATCCAAAAAAAATCCACAGACATCGGAGTCAACTGTCTTATCTTTTCGGTACCGGTCCCCAGTCCTGGAACCAGTATCCGAAACACCTAAGTCTCCTTTATTACAGTCGGTACCACATTCGATCCATTCATCTTGGTCTTCTATTAGCCTTTCCAATTTGGATGTGGATCATGTGGTGCAGAAGCTTTTACAGGCACCGGCCTTTGCAAAATTTTTATTGGCTCTGACCCAGGTGGCTTCAGAGCCAAAGACCCTTATGCCAGCTACAACTCTTCCTCCTCCAAGCAATACTGGTCCTTTGGACCCAGAGGAGTCGGACTTGTTGATTGTGGACCCTTCAGAGCCAATGCCTGCTTCAGTGTCTTTGGCTCCGTTTACTCTGACGTCCTCGGTACCGATCGAGGACTCTAGGAGCCGACACTCTCTTGGGTCCAGGGAGGATAGTCGGACCGACTTGTCGTTTCCGATTCTGCCTCTCGGGGCTTCGGCTCGGATGAGCTCGGCTCCCAGCTCTGGCTTGGAGCCCACTGTCCTGGTGCCAGGGGTATCGACGGTTTCCTCAGATCCATCGGTCCCTTTGCATCGGAGCAGGGGTGCCTTCGAAGCCATGAGGAGAGTTATGTCTCCTAAGACATCCTCGACCTCAGGTCCAGCTTCTCCCCTAAAGCGCCTGTGTCTGCTTCTGCTTCACAGGTCCTGGCCAAGTGTAGTGACCCAGAGCCTCAGGAAGCCCCATCAGGTGGCCCATGCTCTTTCGAGACCTCACCAGAAGGTTCCACTGATGAGGTTCCCAGGAAGAGAGTTTGTAAGAGGAAACATCTAGACTCCCCACAGGAGTCCCTGACATCTGATACTGACTTGGATGAATCAGAAGGGTCCCCACCGTCCCCCTCTGAGTATGTATCATTTGCTGAGATACTAGAAATCCTTAGGCAGAGGGGTGACTGGCAGTCCACAAACCCTACTGAAGATGAGTCGGTTCTCCTGAAGGCTTTTGGGTCTCAGCCCTTCGATGAGCTTATACAGCTGGTCTCACAAAGGGTGTGGGAGTCTCTGGACACCATGGAGCTTGTCCCTAGGAGGCCTAATAAATTTATCTCTGCAACCCAAGACAAATCCTTTCTGACCAAGGGTGTGCCAGTTGATGCCATGGTGATGGCAGCGGCAGCCACCAAAAAGGAAATTTCAGAAACTTCCTCTTCTATCCATTCTCCTAACAGAGATTCCAGGATCATGGATAGATATAGGAAGTGCACTTATAGTTCAGCGACTTTTGCTCTCTGTTCACTAAACTGCCTAACCCATTTAAAGAGACTGAAGAGATCTCCTTAAAGAGCTGGGAGATACTCTTCAAGGTACAGTAGCTGCAGGAGCTTCAGACAAAGTTGCCTCCCAGCTTGCTACCCTCAACTCCATTGTTAACTCATCCATGTGCCTCATTTCGTATGCAGCTGATGGAACGAGCAGGGCAGCGGGTACAGGAATTACTCTTAGGAGACACTCCTGGATGCACTTGTGTTCCTTCGCGGAGCCCTTCAAGTCATCCTTTGTGAATACCTCTTTTTTTGGCTCATCCCTTTTTGAGTCCAAAGTTAAGGAAATTTTGGCCAGGTGTGAGCAGGAAGGAAAGACTGCCATCGGAGTCTGTTTTTCCACTCCTACCAGACCCTACCCCAAGGGTCAAAGGGGAGGGAAAATGTGGTTCTGAAAAGCCCAAGGAACCTTTCAGGACACACGTGGTGACCCCCCCCCCACCTCCAGGGTCAGCAGAGGGGGCAATAATGGAAGATGCCACCTTCGCGGCAGAGGGGGTCCGCAAAACCACGGCAACAGAGATCACTTCTTTGGGAAGCCCTACCAGTGCTCCTGAAAGGAGGCCCGACTGTCCTACTCTGGAGGCAGCCGGTGGTCACTTATCTTTGTATCCAGATGCCTGGCTCAAAATAACAGATGACAACTGGGTACAAAGTATCATTTCCAGAGGATACGTCATTCCTTTCACCACACCCCCTCCATTGACAAGGAAAATCTCGGATGTTCCACCCAGTTACAGGGAACAGGCAACAGTAGAGGTCCAAATGTTGCTAAGAAAAAGGGTCATCCAACCAGTCCCAGCAGACCAGACAGGATCCAGAACTTACTCAAGATTCTTTTTAGTTCCAAAAAGGACAGGGGACTGGAGACCTATATTGGACCTCAGCAAGCTAAACAAATCTGTCAAAAACGAGAAGTTTCGGATGAACACGCTTCAGTCGATACTTCCCTTTTTAGGGAAAGACAGTTGGATGTGCTCGATAGATTTCCAGGATACGTACTACCACATAAAAATGATCAGACCATCCAGGGATCATCTGCGCTTCCAGCTGGGAGCCAATCATTACCAGCTTCGAGCCCTGCCCTTTGGTCTCACTACAGCCCCAGAGTGTTCACCAAATGGTATGGCAGTGGTCATAGCTCACCTGAGATGTTTAGGATTCCAGGTGTTTCCCTTCCTAGACAATTGGCTCCTCACCGCCACCACCAGGCATCAATTCATTCAAGCCAGGGACTCCACTCTGTCACTCTGCAGTCAGCTGGGCATTACAATAAACTCAAAAAAAATCTGCTTTGTCGCCATCACAACATACCGATTTTATTGGAGCAGAACTGGACACCACCACCACCACATTAAGACTTCCAGTAGAAAGAGTCTTACTACTCCATCAGCAGGTCTACAATCTGATATCCAAAAACAAGGCTTCGGCATCAGAAGTTCTAAAGTTGTTAGGTATGATGGCAGCTGCAATTCTGGCCATACCGCTGGGTCACATGCACATGCGGATACTGCAATCGCTGTTGTTCACTCAGTGGTCTTACCAAGAGCTCCCCATGTCTCACCTGATATTGATCACAAACTCTTGCAAAAAGGATCTTCAGTGGTGTTGACCTCACTTCATGTCACGATAGGTCGTCCTCGTGTTTTACTCCCACCAGTGGCTACAGTGACCACAGACACTTCCCTGATAGAATGGGGGGGCATTTTCAGGGAAGGACAGCACAAGGCACATGGACCAATCAAGAGACACATCTGCATATCAGTTTACTAGCATTGAGAGCAGTACTTTTGGCATTGCAGTACTTCCAGAACACTCTTCCTCTGGGTACGATTGAGATTCAGACAGACAACATGTCAGTGGTGTGGTACTTGAACAAACAAGGAGGAACAAGGTCATATCCCCTGTGTCGTGAGGCCCTGAGAGTATGGCAGTGGGCAATATCCACCCAGCACTTTCTCTTAGCAACGCACATCCCGGGGAAATCCAACTTGATAGCAGACAAGCTGAGCAGAGCAATTTTTTGCCCCACGAGTGGTCCCTCAAGAAAGAAATAGTGGAGAGGATATTCCGCAGGTAGGGCCAGCCTTGCTGCGACCTTTTTATCAGTCACGTGAACACGAAATGCAGAAGCTACTTTGCCTTGATACCCCCCCCTCCGGGAGAAGCCCCAAGGGACGCACTCGTTCA
Source organism: Protopterus annectens (assembly GCF_019279795.1). Classification (NCBI taxonomy): domain Eukaryota; kingdom Metazoa; phylum Chordata; order Ceratodontiformes; family Protopteridae; genus Protopterus; species Protopterus annectens. The sequence continues at coordinate 18,359,439 of NC_056726.1, read as the reverse complement.
AGATTGGCCTCTGCATCTCCTCTATGCATGTCCACAAATCCTGTTGATACCCAAGATTCTACAGAAAGCAAAAACCCTGGGAAGGACCATCATTCTAATAGCCCCCCATTGGCCTCGTCAGATTTGGTTCCCCTTCCTTCAACTTCATCTTTTGGAGGACCCTTGGGTTCTAGACCTTCTGACATACTCGTCGGGGGAACTTCATCCCTCTCTGCAGTCTCTGAAACTGACAGTTTGGCTGCTCCAATTCCCATCATAGTCAGATTCCACAACCTTTCCAGTGAGATGAAGCAAATTCTCTTATCCTCCCATAAATCTTCTACGAAGAAGCTATACCATAGTAAATGGAAAAAAAATTCTATATGGGCCTCTAAAAACAATATTGATCCTTACCAAGCCCCTATGGCCTCCGTTTTAGAGTTCTTGACTATGATTTTCAACAAAATAACTGCAGCAACAGTCCGAGTTCAACTTGCTGCCATTTCTAATTTTCATCTTGGATTTGAAGGTTTGAATATTATGTCACACAAATTATCCAAAGCCTTTCTCAAAGGGACTTTTCATCTCAGACCACCTGTGAAATCTCCCTATTTCCCATGGAATCTAAATTTTATGTTTTCCCGCATTATTCTTTCTCCATTTGAACCAGCTTCCTCATGTGACCTCAATTTTTTGTCATGGAAGACTATCTTTTTAGTAGCTATTACTTCTGCCTGCAGAGTGTCAGAGCTTCAAGCCTTGTCTATTAAAGCCTCCTTATTTGATTTTCCATGCTGACAGAGTCTCACTTCGAACAAACCCCTCTTTTTTGCCTAAGGTTTGCACTGAAACTAATCTTAATCAAATTACTGATTTGCCAGTTTTCTTCCCCAATCACTCCAACAGTCTAGAATACATGCTGCACAAACTTGATGTTCACAGACAGGTCAGATTTTACTTGGATAGAACAAAAGATTTTAAGAAATCTGAACAGCTTTTTGTTTCCTTTTCAGATTCCATGAAAGGTATGACAGTGGCTAAAACAACTCTGTCCAAGTGGTTATCTGATTGTATCACCTTTGCTTATTCAACTGCTTATATGCCCTTACAACATAAAATTAAGGTTCAATCGACCAGAGCAGTTTCTACATCCACTGCCTTTTCTGCCAGACTTATTGTAGATAACGTTTGTGCATCAGCTACTTAGTCGACCTCATACCTTTATCACTCATTACAAAGTGGACAGGGCCTCTTTTGGGTCTACGGTCCTGAAAAACATACTTCCATGAGCCACCTGAGATAGATGGTGCGTGGGACCCTACCCATCTGTAAGAATGAACGGCGAGATAGAACAACTTCACATAAAGAAGTTATGTACTTACCATAACGTTCCATGTGAGTTATTCATCTCACCTTCATTCTTACGTCCCTCCCTCCTACCCCCTCCTAGGCTTTTAGATGACCGAGATGCTGGATCCTTCCTGGTTGCTCAACCTTTCTATACTTTCTCTTATGGAGTGATAGAATGACATATGGTATTATTATATGCAGAAAACAACATCTGAGGTAACTCTAGATGCATCATGGGATAGGGACTTGGCCTTGAGCTATTTGAAGACCTCGAGCTTTGTAGTAGGCCGACTTGGAGCCGAGGGATCGGCTTGAACCCATCTGTAAGAATGAAGGTGAGATGAACAGCTCGCATGGAATGTTATGGTAAGTACATAACTTCTTTTTTGTAAACTCGTACTTGTTTCCAAATGCTCAGTTATTTTGCTGCCAGCACTCTGTATTTGTTCATCTTCTTCTTCTGTAAGCCTCCCCTACTATGCAACAGTTTAACTTTTGTCAGTCCTTCTAAATTGTTTTTCTTTTCTGAGGTATCTCTTTCTCCCTTAATTCCACTAAATAAAGTCCATCTTTATTTCATCTCAGTCTCTTGAATGAGTTCTGTCTTCTCATATAACTGTAAAATGTTACCTATTACCCATTCCTTAAGGTTCTGTATTGAAATGTTGACATTTGAAATGCTGAGTGCGAAAAAGATAAAAAAAAAAAAAAAGACAAAACCTGGAGAAGAACAAATCTCGAAAATCACTTTTTCCATAAAACTTCTTTTTGCAACTCCCCACACTCCTTGAACTTATATGTACCAGCTTCAAGATCACCATACCCTGGAGAAAAGAGAATATTCTGTGAAATGGCATCTCAGACTTTGTATATGTAATTCTGTTCTTTCAGCCATCCAGTCTCCATGCCTCAAGACCCTGTCGAGCTGGTCCTGACATTTCAAATGGTTGCCATTCCTTAATCTTGTCTTAGTAATAAATACGCAGGAAAATAAAAGTGCCTTCCATTTATTTTAGTTTCTTGCATCTTTACCTTATCACTCACAGCTGCATGTTCAGGTATCATTATTGGATGACTCTCAGTACTTTCAACCAAATGTATTTGCCCCTGTGATATATAGTTTGCCTGGCCTACCTCAGTTATAGTGGATTGGTGAATAATTGAATAATGTGTAAACCCTGATCTGCTGCTACTAAAGTAACTTCCCTCAAAACTACATTCCATTACCCTTTTAAGGGTTAACTTCTATCCCTCTAACAGATCCGCTGAAAAGGTTGCAGAATGCGGGTTCTGAATGTCGCTTAATTGATGCCTTCCCTATTACCTTTCACTTTGACTAGCCAGACACCAGAACTCTGTCAAAACATCTGCTTAAGGAAAATCCTACTAGTCTTGTAATCTTCCCTTTTGTGTAATTATTTAACATATTTATCTTAGAAAAAAAGGAATAAAACACTGCCCTTGGCTTACTCTGCATTCTTTAGCCTAGTTGTCTAATCTTGTGTATATTGAGAATAAATTACGTTTTATGGTTATGCGAACAACTCCATAGATCCTCATTCCCAAGCCCCCACAGATTCAAATCTGTGCATTGTCTAATCTTGCACTTCAACTTCCAATTGTTCCCTCGTGCTGCAATGTAGGTAATAAGCTACTTGTTTTTGCAGTAGTAAACTTCCTTGGCTTCCTGTCAGTACTCTGTAACCACTAAAAACACTACTTCACCATACACACTTTCCATTACTCTAACTAGGCTTTTACTTTTTGCATTTAGAGACCTTCTTTCTGTGTTGTTGCATTTTATAGTAGTATTAAGCCTTTTAACACAAAATACATAAATGAAAGATTATTTTACTTGGTTATTTCCCTCTGTTTGGTTCCATAATGGGCAACCACAACACAGTGAAACTGGAACCTGAGAGCTGTAGCACTCCATGCTGGGTATAAATTGTACAGAAGTTTGCTACAGTTTAAATGAGAAATGATTTGTTTGTTCATTTGTTTCTTTTTTATTTACTTATTTATTTGTTTATTTATTTTTTAAGTAAATTGAGCACTGTAGCATGATGTGCAGGGTATAAACTGTAGCAAATGCTTGCTACAGTTTAAAAGAAAAAAAGTTTTTTTTTTGTTTTACTAAAATGACGAGGAAGATTTGGGGGTAGGGAACAAAAATAGAACCTGATTGGTTGGTGTGCCAGTAGAAGTGGATTTTTTTTTTTTTTTTTTTTGCGTTTCACTTGAAGAGCAGGGGGTGAGGGGGTACAAGGACTGGTTTTATGCTCTTCACATGAGCTGAGGGGGTAGGGTGCTAATTCGTAGTTCAGGCAGAGAACATTGGTTGAGCCTGCTATACTTCTGCTTTCACCGTAAACTTAAGTTAACAATTTGGTTAAATGGTAAAGTAAATATTAGTGCATGTATATACGTACGCAGTGAGGCTGTGGGGGTGCAGCCCTTCATATAAGTAGGGGCAGGTTGGCCTGCTCTTCTGAAGAAAAATACTTTTAATTAATAACCGCAAATTTTGTAATTTGCTATTGCAGCTATGCAGTTGCACATATTTTTTTTCCTTTTCAGGATTTGATTTGTAAAGTCTTGAATTTCTGAAGAGCGAACATTTATCCACAGTAGGCAATAGTTAATATAATATCAACTGCATATATTGCCACATTTAGTGTCTAGTTATATACTTACACTATAAGCAATTACTTTCATTAACTGTTTTTGAACTACTAATCTATAAACCGTTTCAGAACGATCTTTTTTTTTTTACTTTTCATTTTTTAACAAAAAACTGTAAATGTCATTTTCTCTGCATTTGATCACTGCTTATATTATATAACCAACTGTTATAGCAGAGCTTTTTCCCTGGGCTTCTGAAACGGGTACTTTCATTGTGTCCAGTCAGACTTTCCCAGTAAACACATACTAATAAATATTTTTTTTTTTTTTTTTTTTATGGCTGTGATAAATTATTTTTGGTTCTGAGCTGTCACTTTATTTTACTTTGTTTAGTTACAACTTGCTGTTGTTCACTTGCAGTGGAATATTGACACTGCAGCATCAAATGTTGTGACCCTTTTGTATTTCATCACATTCAGACTGGTGTTGTACTGACTTGCATGAGTAGCTATGACAGTAAAATACAGCAACCTTAAACAATAGCTAAGATATGCTAACAGCTTTGATCATCATGCTTACAACTTGCTTTCAGGAAGCTTGACTGTTAGTATAACAACTGACATCTGATTGTAATGGAGAGCTTATTCTATAATGTTAAAACAATGCTCTGTAATATGTCTGTTATGCTTTATTTCTGTTATTGATATTAGCTTTAGTATTGGGTTCCACAGACTAGTATTAGCTTCTCCAGTAATCCAATCCAAGCACTAACTTTTTGATATAACCAGATAAAACACCATCTTATAGACTAAGCATAGCTGGCATACACACACACACACACACACACACACACACACACACACACACACACACACACACACACACACACACCGGCTATTCCACTGAAGAGAATAAAGAAAGATGCTGTACATGCTCCCCTGGCCACCCTTTCTGTGCCCTGCCCCCAACCCTCCTATTTTGCATTTGCGGTAAAACCTGAGTGCTGTAGCAGTCTGTGTATGGCGTAAACTACAGCAAATGCTTTGCATCATTTTTTTTTTAACTAAAACCTGAGCATTGTACCACACCTGAGCACATTTGTAGCAAACAGTTGCTACATTTTATACATTACATGTGTGGAGCGCAACAGTATTCAGGGTTTAGTTTAAAAAAAAAAAAATTTTTTTTTATTACCTGTGAACTGTAGCAAACTGATTACTTTAGTTTAGAGCACAGACAGCTGTTACAGCAGTCAGGTTTGACCACAAATGCAATACTGGCTTTTAAAAGCCGGTATTGCATTAGGGATCGGGCTCAATCGATCACGTCCCCCTCCCACCCAACACTTTGTGCCCTGGGCACTTGCCCCTCTCACTGTGTCCTAGCTGTGCTACTGCTTGTAGACTGGTCAGAGGTCCAGATTAAGCACCATCTTATAGACTGGTCAGAGGTGACTCCTTAGTAACTTGTATCAACAGAATCTAATAGCATCTAAAATAAATAAGTTTTCCATCTCTGATTTTTTCTTAGTGTAGTATTTTTACCTTCTCAAGTTGTTTAGGGAACTTTGTTTGAAAGGCACAAAATGCAACATTGTATTCAGTGATGGCTTGAATTAATGAGTTATAAAGGAGTATAGTTATCTGTCTTTAAAGTTAGATGGGCTACAAAGTATGATTTTCTAAACTTTGACAAACACTGTTCAGAGTGTAAATTATCTACAGCAGTCTGTACATATCTAATGATGTGTCACTTTTTGTGGTTTAACCATTTATTTTGCATTCATGATTTATGTTCTGTTGTTCAAGTCACATGATAGTATTTTACTGATATCAAAGGTGAGGTCATTCTACTGCGCTAGGTGTGTATGTTTCGTAGATTTTCAACATTTTTTTTGAGGTCATTGCTACACAGTTTGCAGTCATCTATATCTTTGGTTCTCTACATCCCCAGAGGTACCCCCCCCCCCCCTGGGTCAAACAAGTAACCAATCCCATGAATTGTCCTGTTGCACTAATGAAAGGTGTTTACTGATTTAATTGTACATGGCTTGACATTTAATGCATTTATTTTACTGAACTGGAAGTCTGTTTTTTGTATTTTATCTATATGTTTCTGTTACATGGTTATGTATCGTGTCTTGGTGTGGTCTTGATGTTGAATAGTCCAGCACAGCAGCACACACAGTCAGTCTATCATCAGGTGCTGTTGGTATCTCATCAAAGATTGCCAGAAAAGCTAGAAAACAAGCTGTCTTGTTAACCTATCAATAATTTTCCACATCTAACAGAAGTGGGTCCCATGTTGTATTTTAGATGTTTCTTTATGATTCTATATGATTTTAATAGAATGATGGCCAGGACTGATGGGTCTAAGATTGAATAATTGGTCTGATATGACCTTCTCCTTTGGTGAATTGATAGGACTATAGCTTGTTGTCATAGATCTGGGATGAGTTTTATGTAAAATGGTTGAGTTGTGTTGTCTGGTTCCTTGGAACTTACATTTTTAATTTTACTTGTTTCAGCAGTTATATATGTAGCTGTGTAGGGCGAGACTTCATTTGTGTGTATAGCACTCTATCATATGTTTAACTAGAAAAATTTGCACAAAGTTTTCCTGCAGTCACTTTTGTATGCCCGATTACTGGGTTGATTTTGCATGTTTCCTTTCAGATAATTGATATAATTAAAGATCACTTATTGTTTTCCGGCTTTGAAATCCAGCTGGTTTTGTAGTTAGATCTGAAAGTTTTGAAAATAGAGTTGAGAAGTTTTTGTACTTCATTTTATTTCAAAATTTTTAAGAAATATATTTTTATACTTTAATCTAGACTTTTTACATATATGATTTCTGAAACTATCGTGGTACTATTTGCTTCTGCTGTATATCTTATTAATTTTGTGATTCCATCAAAGTTTTTTGTGCTATTTGGCTTGCCAGTTTGTATTTGTGAATGCATAAGACAGTGACATAGAACTCATTGCTAGTATCCTGTATCCTAAGCAGATTTATTTGAGTTATAGAGGAGAGCTTTACGATTTGCTTTTGTAAGCATGTCATTTACTGCTCCACAGTTTCTACTGACAAAGTCTAGGAAGGCGTGTGTGTGTGTGTGTGTGTGTGTGTGTGTGTGTGTGTGTGTGTGTGTGTGTGTGTGTCTGTGAGTTTGATTTTACTTTTAGGTTAAAATGACAATGTATCAGTCTGTTGGAGTAATAAAGGTTATAAACGTGGATGGATAGCAGTTAGAGCCCACATTTGTCAGTAGATCTAATTTGAAGTCATGTCTAGTTAGATTTTTATACTTCCTCCAGTTTCATGTAATTAATTAATTAATACTTGTGTATTTGATGTTGAGTAGTATACCCAGTCATGTTTGGTTAGTATAAATCCCTATAAGTGTCGTATTGTATTTTTGTTGATTGTTTAACACTGTTGTGGGTAGTTAGGAGATTCTTAATTCTTGTAGGGAACTTCAGTGGTGTAAGGTAGATTTTTGTTGTTCTGTTTGTGGCTTCTGGGTTTTGGGTGTTGGTTTGCAAATAATGAGACCACACCACTTGTCTTATAAGAATTGCACTAATGAAAGGTCTTGCACACTAGAATTTTTAATATGTATGTTGTCTTTAAGATAGGTTTTATTAATGATATAGATATTAACATTCTGCAAGCAGAAAAAAAGCTTCTAAATCATCCAGTTTATGAACAAGTCTTCTGACATTTAGTAAAGCCTCCTTCACTTCTGATTTCTTAGCTTGTACATTTTTCATTTTTTTTTTAATTTAAAGAGGTGTAAAAAAAAAAGATACTGGTGATGGAAAATTTCCTGTTTTTTGCAGTCTGCATTAACAGAAGATCAGTTGGTCAGTAGGTCCATAGCATTTTGGCTAGATGCACATCTCACTCCAGGTTGATAGACACTTGTTCCTTGTATTTCACACAATGTTTATAGCCACATATTGAATATCAGAACTTTGTCTTGATGTTCTGGTGCTGTACAAAGTGAAAATTACCCTTAAATCCTTTTTAACTTGTTTGACATTTCTCTAACCTTGGCCCCAAGCGGGCTTGACACTGTTACACATTCCTCGCAGAATCCACTGAGCTGTTTGTCTTTTTTACAAGCAGCAATGTTATCAATTACTGGGATGTTTTAGGGGTTGGTAGGTCACAATGCCTGCCTTATACACTTTTGTGACTGGTTTGGTTCAGTTTTCATCCTAGGTATTTTGTTATGAACTCTTCCTGCTGTTGTGTATGTGTGATTTACTGTTGTCATTGCAAGGTTTTTGCAATGTGTAACACATATCAGCTTTCTTTAGTACTGAGTTTTGAAATGTAGAACCTCTACATATGTAGTGATACGTGTCTTTGTATGCTCAAAAGTTGAGGCTGCTCTAAGAACTTAGGTGTATTCTCTGTACTGAATATACTTAACACCTTTCACAGATATTCAAGTATTTTCTGTGATCATGTGACATTTAATTCAGTGCTTGAAATGACGTTTACCAAGCAAGTCTTTGAAAGTCCATTCACAAAGTGCCTTTATACCCAAGGTAATATCCTTCTTATGTAGAAATGTAGATATACAATTCAGAAAAATGTGTAGTGATAGCTAAAGTCTACTTTTACCTTTATCAGTGGGTCTCCAAAGCAGTATATTTTTTGTAATACGGTCTCTTTTTAAACACAGTTTTTATACTGTTACATCATTTTATTACTACTTAGGACACTATCAGATATGATGTATATTAATTTAGAGTCTGTCACTTAAAGCTGATGCTCTCAAAAGGAGCCTTTCTGAATTTGCTTGTGCTCTCTTAAATCTGTATGAAGTAAAATTCTTTTCAAATCGGGTTCGTTTTGGCCTCTCCTTCTTTTGTTATGTGTACTTGATGCTCTTTCGCACCACCTTCTATCGAAAGTGAAGAAGTAACTCTAAAAGGAATCCTCTCTGATTTGTATGCTTCATTCTTTATTATATTAAAGAAAAAAGACAAAAGCAATAGAACAACTATAAACAAGGCAATGTCATCATCTGTCTTCACAGACTAGAACACTGAGGTAACCTAGCAGGCAACTGGAAGCCTTGGAATCCACTAGCATGTATTTATATTTCGCTAAAAATTGCTATTATCAAACTTGACAAAATTTTGGGAGAAATAATCGGCTTTCAGCAGGGAATATTGTTTGTAGGTTGAAGACTGGAAATTGATTTGCAACAGTGAGGATGTATCTTGGGGGCCTAGAACCAAAAATATAACAAAAGAGGGTTGGTTTCTGAAGAAATTTATGAAAATATTTGGTATGGAAGACATGCATTCAGTAGTGGGAACTCAAAGAATTTATGTATTATTCCCTAAGGTACAATAACTAGACTAGGCTAGACAGAAATTCTATTTCACAGGAACATGTGCATTTAATTGAAAGCTTCAACACAAACATCCTGTAACTGTTTCAGATCATGTACCGTTAAAAGCTAAGATAAAAATGCAGGGTAATGAAGTAAAAATGAAACACTGGTGCTTTCCCACCTACCTGTTTAAAAGAGAGGAATTTAAGGGATGAGTAGTGGAAATTATTCAGGTTATAAGGGAAGATAGAAATTTCTTTAGACGTTACAGCTAGAGAGTGAGAGAAAATGAAAATGGACTTTAAAATAAGGTAGAAATAAAAGTAAGAGAGGTATAGTTAAGAAGTAATAGGAATTAATTGGAGAGGCTGACAAAGGTTAAAGTATTGCAAAATAAGGGGGATCTCACAGAACAAGAAGAGGTGCAAATGCAGAGTGCTAGAGAGAAAATCAAGAGAGTATCTGAATAATATGTATGAGTTTAGAAAGATTGCTGTTAAGCAACTATTTTGTTAACGCCAGAGCAGAAAAACATTTAGTGAAATGACTTGGGTAACAGAAGTAGACAGGGTTATCACCAAACTTAGGGAGGCTATAAGAAGAAAAATAAGAGATCATGTAGATGTATTGGTAATATTTCAGAAATTTTATGAAAATTTGTATTAACAGGGAAATGTGAAAATCAAGAAAGAGCACAAATGGAAGACTTAAGTATGCCAGGATTACAAGTAGATGGGACTCAACAATTAACAGTTAAGATAGGAGACGATGAGATAAAAATGGTAACGTATAATTAATCTGCAGGAAAGTCTCTAGGAATGGATGGTATTCCTGTGGAAGTTTGTAAGTTAGCAGGCAGAAAGTGATAAAGATCTGGAAGGTTTTTGTTCAAAAGTATTTTAAAAGCAGGGGAAGCACCGACATCCTGGAAGAAAACTGTGGTGGCATTAATACTTACAGTGAAGACACAGCTTCATATAGACCCATTTCAATTTTAAACCACAATTATAAAGCGTTATGTCTATACTAGATAAACAAATGGCAAAGGTATTGCCAAGTTTGATAGATATGGATCCAGTGTGGCTTTGTTGAGGGGAGGCAAACCTTTGACAACATTAATAAAACACTGATGATGAAAAGCAAAGCAGAATGCAGAAAAATACTGCTGTTGCTGGTTGGACGAGAGGGGCATCTGCCCTGGGCACAAAGTGTTTTGGATTACAAACAGAAGATCTGGATCTTTCTTTAATGAAATACTGGCTTTTGAAAGCCAGTATTGCATTTGCAGTTAAACCTGAGCGCTGTAGTGCTCCTTGTGTGGGCTAAACTGTAGCAACTGCTTGCTACATTGTAGCAAGCAGTAAAAAAAATTTTTTTTCAAAATAAAACCTGAGCACTTGTAGTGCCCCCATGCACTGCGGTGGTGGTGCTGCGGTAGCGTTGTCACCTCATAGCAAGACGTTGTCCCGTTCGATTCTCAGCTAGAGCGTCTTCTGTGTGGAGGCATACGTGAATGGGGCATGCCTTCGTTGAAGGTTGTGCACCAGGGCTGGTAACCCGGTACGTAAAAATCCACTACCAATTATTAGCGGACCGGAGTTCCGCTGTGGCGACCCCTAACCGGGAAAAGCCAAAAGACACAAACAAACTTGTAGTGCCCCATGCAGGCAGGGTATAAACTGTAGCAGCAGTGTGCTACAGAAAGGAGAATTTTTTTAAACTAAAGTACAAGTGCTGTAGTGTAGCATTCTGTGCAGGCAGAGTATATAGACGGAAGGTTGGTGGCAGGGACACATAAATGGAACCTGTGTGGCTGGAATAGGGGGGGAGGAGTGTCGTTTATCTGGCCAGCTGGTTGATGTGCCTGTAGAAGGAACTTTTTTTTTGAGGGGGAGTAGATTTCAGTATAATAAGCCGATTGCTTATCTTCAGTTGAAGAGCTGAGGGGGTGGGGTGCTGGTTCATAGTATCAGCTCAGAGTGCTGGTTAAACCATCTACACTTCTGGTATCAGTGGAACAAGTTAATGGCTTGGGCAGATCCACATAAGAACATTAGGGATGTTCAAATAAGTTCTGTTTTCACAGTAAATTGTATGGTTTGATACCAATTAAGTGTTTAAAACTGAAGCCAAAAGTATATATGGTGCTTAGTAGAGTAATGTTCAGAGGCTTATTTTTCTTAATGATTCTGGTGTGAATATTTCAAAAGAAAATAAGCGGAATCACAGCAGTAAAATTGTGCAGTGGACTGAAAGAATGTCAGAATAAACCAAAGCCTCAGCAGAAAGATAGAATGTCTTGTTTTCAGGCATCAGCTGCTTGCCAAGACACTATATCATTAAGCTGAAGCCTAATATTCCCTGATAATTTTCCCTTTAGTACATGCCCGAAGACATGCGGTAGCCATAAGGTAAAAAAAATGAACAGAAGTTCAATACATAGCTGAACATGGGTGGAGGGGGATTATTACTAAACAGGCAGACCAGATTAATAAAGTGACAGTAGTGACACTGAGTAAGATCCTTGTATGTTTTGACTCCTGGACTTGAGTAAGAAGTTGTACCAATGAAGCTGAAAGCCAGGTACTTTTCATTACTGGATGACAGTCATGGGTAATGCTGGATGAGGAAAGCTCAAAGGTGTGTATGCTTTAAACCGCCTTGATAATATCAGTTCCTCTGATTGCCATTTGGGATCTCACTGGCCAAAAGGGTCTTTCAAAAGAGCCATTGCAGATAATGTGGAAGGTCAGGATGGAGTATTGAATGTTACAATAAGAGGTAAAACACTGAAATCTGATTGTCAAAGTTGCTGAAGAGATTTGCATAACACTTTGAAGGTGTATCAAAAAAGGTGCCAGATAGATGTGAACTCTGTCAAATACATGGAGCATGTGCTTATGAAGGCTGAAATACAGCCTAATCTTGACAAACTCAAAGCTGTGGTACAAATGGAATGGCACAGAGACAACACTGCTTTGCAGAGTTGTTGGGAATGGTTCATTATTTTGCAAAGTTCACATGTAAGTTATCCAGGGTGTCAGTGTTGTTGCAAAATTTTTTTAAACAATTTTGTAGAATGACATTGGGAATTTGAACAATGAAACTGCTTCATACTCTTGAAGAAGTTGCTAACTGAAGTTCCTGCCCTGAACTTTTACATCAACAGGCCAGGAATCCTGCAAGTAGATGCCAGTCAGGAAAATCTTCCTATGGAATACAAATCTGGGCCATTGACAATTGCATGGACATGTACACAAATGGAAAAACTGTTAGTATTTGTGTGTGGCTGTAAATCCTGTGAATACAAATATGAATGCCATATTTTGGTAGAATCCAGTCATAAGGCACTTCAGAGCATTTTTCAAAAACAATTGTATCACGTGCCACTGAGACTAAAAAGAATGTTACTGAGTCTCCAGAAATATGTTATTGTAAAGTATAAAACTGAAAAAAGAGGCACCTTGATGTGCTTTGAGTGTAATCGGAGCCAACAAAGGATTTTTTAATAACCTGTAAAGGTAACTCTGGCCCTATATCTCCCAGTACTGGAAGAGAAACAGAGAGCGCAAAGTAAAAAATAGACTGAAACTGATCCAGAATTGTAACAGCTAACAAGAATGCATCTAAAGGGTAGCATGAATGGAAATGGAAGCTTCCTTTAGTTGTACATTGTACTTTACTTTCTGTGATGAACTGAGTTGTATTAATGGATTGGAGTTTAAAGTAACAAAATAGTTATGCCTCCATGCCTAAGAAACCATACTCTCCAGGAAACACAGTTTTCTGCCTTAACCTGGAACTTTAAACTTCTATTAAGGGTCTTTCAAAGAGCCATTGCAGATAATGTGGAAGGTCGGGATGGAGTATTGAATGTTATAATAAGAGGTAAAACTCTGAACTCTGATTGTCAAAGTTGCTGAAGAGATTTACATAATACTTTGATTCAAAAATAAAGATAAAATAAAAGCAAAGAATAATGACAAATACTGCTGTTCAGCTTCTTCTACAAGTCACAAGCATTTAATTCCTTTGACCCCCCCCCCCATACAAAAACATAAGGTTTGCAGATTAAGAACACTTTGTGGGCATCACAGAAAGTATGACATTTAAATGTCTTAAAATAGTAGCAATGGGCATCAGCAGGCAGTACTTCTGTGTTTCTGGTATAGCTTAGCTATAACAGAGATCCAAGATTTTCAGAGCATACAGAGTTGTAGGTTTCATAGCATGTGGTGTATCTGAGATACTCTCATTAATTAGCCACTTTGCTAATGGCAGCATTTATACAATAATAGTCAAGCCTGTACTTGATGTAGTACAGTTGTTTGACACGGGTATCCAGCAGTAATTATATTTGTGCTGTTCTGATGACTAGTAGGGCTTATTTAATACCAAAAGCATGGATCTGAAGGAACACCTACTAAAGCCATTTGACCATTCCTGAGTGATAATCAGGTTGCTATGTTTTCAAACCACCATATGTTTGTCGTACCTTGTCCCAGTCCTGTGTAGCTCTAGTTTCCTTCTCGTATCTGTTCCCAAACTCTCCCAGGCGTCTGCCTTATTGAGAAGTGCATGCCACCTGACAGTCTGTCTTCATACTTCCATAGGCAATATGGCATAAGAAGAATAATCTGCTGTCAATCACCACACACACACACACACACACACACACACACACACACACACACACACACACACACACACACACACGAGCATGGCAACCTATACTGTGGCCAGAATAGGCACTATTTGTTGAAGCCATATTTGCAGTATGCATGATTTTTTTAGCTAAAACACACAAAATAGTGGTTGTCAAAGATGAGAAATTAATGCCAGATGCTCTTTTCCATAGTGGACTGATGTAAGCAATACTGCATCCTACTGTCATGATGATGCACATATTTGTAAATATATTTTGCCAGTCTGATTCTATCCATGTCATTATTGTTCATGGATGGATCTAGGATCCGACTTCGGATCTGAGCCGGCAAAAGTGAGCAGCAGCTCCTAGGCTTGAGCTCCTCCCCTCCCCATACTTCCTTTTACCCATAATCCTCAGATCTCGTTTACAGCAATTGTGGATGGTTGTCTTCCTAATCTGCTTGAGCTTTGTTTGCAGATAAGTCAATTTTCTGGTGTTTTTTCTGCCTTGCTTGTTCCCTTTTTCTCCTCAATTTAGTCCTTAGTATAGTTGGTATAGTGCAGGAGCGGCCTTAGATCAATTGGTGCCCCATGCAAAAGGGCTCCACGGCACCCCCCACCACATCACCTGGTGCCCCCATCCAGGTCTACCTACCCAAAATAAATACTGGAAAAGCGCCCCTGCTAGAGCGGTGCCCTAGGCAGCCGCCTAGTTGGCTTATGCCTAAGGCCGGCTATGGTATAGTGTACTTTAGTGTAGTTCCTCCCTCCCCCGGTTATTTTCTCTGGCGTTAGGATTCTCTTCCCGCCCTTTTCCCCCCCTTTCATCTTTCCCCTCTCCCTCTTTTTGTGAGAGTGTTTTGTGTGTGTGCGCCTGTTTTATGGCTGACAAACCTTCGGGTTTCAGGTGCTGCTGCTCGTGCAGTCGCAAGCTTGCTCCTGAGGACACGCATGAGGAGTGTGTCTAGGAGAGCCCCATTTGGAGATTGAGTGTGATATTTGTGCTGGTTTCAATCCCCCGGGCTCTCCTAAACCATAGGAATAAGTTACTGCTAAAGGGGCTTGCTTCTGTGGGCCCCTTGGTCTTGGGGTCTTCTTCTAAATCTCCCTCAGATCCCAAGAGGATGCACTCTACCTCGCGGGATCTGACACCAAACCATCCCAGGGTCTTGGATCCAAGTGCTCCAGATCTGAGCCCAGCCTTGGGGACTTTGGCTCTAAAAGTCTCAGCTTCCTCGGCCAGATCTGACTTTTCCTGGATGGGCAGGTCATTGGATCCAACTGGTGGTTTGAGGTCCCCTCGGCTCCGACGACTTTGTCGGATCCATTGGTAGGATTCATGGTGGGATCGGACCCATCTGGTCCTTCGGGCCCGATGGTTCTGTTGGATATGATAATTGTAATAGACTCCCCAGTTCCCTCCAAGTCTTCGGATCTGAAGGGACCTAGTAGGTCCTCTTCCAGGGATTGCAGGCTATCTGCTCACTCTGGGCATTCTTCGATTTCTTCTCGGTCCACCAGAAGTCTATTTCCTTTGGATATGGATGGTATCAGATCCTTAATAATATGGAGAAGAAATGGATTATTAAATTGGGAGGTTTATTTCCTCCTGGATTGAATGAGCACCTTTAAATACTAATTGTATAAATTAAGCCTCAACTGCTGATTATTTAAGAGCAAACGGATGATTCATTTGTCATTTGTATGCACTGAAGAAGGCTACCTTTATCTAAGCTGAAACCGGTCTGTTTAATATTCTCTTTGTTATGGGCTTTTTAGCACTACATTAAAATTATTTTTCTTGCCACAGTCTGCTGGTCTGGATTTTTTGAACTGATTCATTTTGGGACCTTGCAGTTACCGTACAGGCAGGGGCTTTTCTATTTTGTGGTTCCTTTGGATGTGGACCAAATGATGAGTTTCCTCAAAGTCCAACTGGAACTGCTCCCATCCCCTACCCGTGTGCCAAGGGGCACTTCATCCACTCCTACCCTCCTCCCACCTGACTTGTGTGAGTTCGGTGTCCCAAGGTCAGAGCTTGCCGAAGGAGAGGCAGCTGCCATCAGGTATTCCCACACCTTATGGGTCCCTGGCTAGGTTGGCTCATTTGCCCGCAGGGTCGACTTTGTCTCGTGCCTGAGAGATCCATGGAGGTCACCATGGGGGGGTGGATTGTTTGGTCCGAAGTTGTTGGATTGTTCCTTTCTCTTGGGGGCTTTGGCCTAGCCCGATATTGTCCAGGGGCATTCGTAATGTGCCGGGCTGTCTCCTCCTGTCCCTCTCAGCTGCATCCACGGGGATGGGAGGGTGGGAAATCATCCAGTCCCTACACTTTTCAGGTGATAGAGAGGACCGACTCCGCTTGGTCGGCGACCTCCTCTACGGCCCTGAATCCTACATTACCTGGTTCCATTTTGGGTGGCAAGCCTACATGTTTGGTCCAGGGTCAGCCCCTCCAGGATTGCCTTCAAATGGGCATTACGCCATAGGGGCTCCCCTCTTCCTCCAAGTCCTCCCCGTAGCCACAATGGAGGAGCCTCCTCGGAAGAGGTAGTGTAAGCGGAGGCAGCTAGACTCCCCTCGGGAGTTTCTTACAGATGACATGGATTTCGATGAAGGGGACTGGTCCCCCAGACTTCCGCCTGAAGATGTCCTTCAGCGACATCCTGGAAATCCTTAAGCAGCAAGGTGGTTGGTCTTCCCCAACCAGACTTTCACCTGAGGAGATGTCCTTCGGTGACATCCTGGAAATCCTTAGGCAGCAAGGTGGTTGGTCTTCCCCAACCCTGTCCTCCAAGGAGTCCATGTTCCTGAAAGCATTAGAGGCAGGTCCATCTACCTCCTGGATCTCTCTCCCTGCGGATGAGTTTGTCAACTTGTGGCCAGCAGAGTTTGGAAGGAGCCGGACACAGTTGAACTGGTGCCCAAGAGGACCAATAAGTTTCTAAGCTCCTCTAAAGATATGCCTTTTTGGAGTAAGGGAGTCTAAGTGGATGCTGTTGTGGTTGCTGCTGCCACAAAGAAAAAGCTCACGGAACAGAGCTCCTCGATCCATCCCCCTAACAGGGAGTCTAGGGCGATAGTCTGATTCAGGAAGCGCATGTATGCTTTGGCCACGTTCGGCTGGGAGCTGCAAACTCTATGGCACATTTTACTTGGCTACAAAAGGATTTGGTTTTGGAGCTTTCCTCTTCCCTTTCAGAGTTGTTGCTTCTGGAGAACCTAAAGTTGGTTTCCTCTGAAGCTATCCACTTTCACTTCCCTAGCAAATGCATTGATGAGGTTGATCTTGAACTGTGTCGAGGCAACTCTCGAGCAGTGGGTACAGGCATTGCCATAAGGCGCCATGTCTGGCTTCACCTTTGCAGGTTTGCGGACAACTTTAAGGCATCCTTTACGTATGCCCCATTCGATGGGTCCACTTTCTTTGTCCCTCGGTCAATGACACATTGACCTGCAGTGAGCAGGAGGGTAAGACCTTGTCAGCAGTCGGGATCAAGTTTTCCACTCCCCGATGGTCCTTCTAATACTCAAGAGGGGTAGTAAGAAACTGTAGTTCTGCAAGACACAAGTCTTCCTTCCAGGATGCTCTGCAGGAATCTTCCTCTTCCGGCCGGGGAAGGTGGTTTGATGGCAGGCACCACCCTAGGGGCAGAGGGGGTCTGCAGAATCAGGGTTTCCAAGAACCCTTCTCGGAGAAGCCCCAGAAGCATTCCTGAAGTGCTGCCCGACTGCCCTGCCCTGGAGGCAGTCGGGGGTCATATATCTTGGCATCAACTGGCCTGGGCAGCCATAACCTCAGGCCAGTGGGTGCTAAACATCATGTCCAGGGCTTACTTCATTCCCTTTGATCATCCCCCTCCTTTACAGAAGTCACTCCCCGATGTTCCAGCCTGCCAAAGGGAGTTGGCTCTCTTATTGGTGCAAGACCTTCTTCAAAAACGGGCCATCTAAAAGGTCCCAAAAGGACAGCAAAGATCCAGGACTTATCTCTCTCCTTTTTACTGACAAAAAGAACAGGAGACTTGCGTCCCATTCTGGACCTCAGCCAACTGAATTTATCAGTCAAGAAGTCAAAGTTCCGGATGGTCACTTTTCAGTCCATTCTGCTGCTTCTGTGCAAAGACGATTGGATGTGCTACTGTCACATAAAAATAGACATACGCTGCAAGAGATTCATGTGCTTCTGGCTAGGGGCAGGTCATTATCAGTTCAGATCCCAGCCGTTCGGTCTCACCTCAGCCCCCTGGGTGTTCACCAAATATATGGCAGTGGTTGCAGCCTATCTCCGGCTGCAGGGATTTTAGGTCTTTCCATACCTGGATGATTGGCTCCTTGTGGCTCCCACAAAGCATCATCTTTCCCAAGCCACAGATTTCACCCTGAATGTCTTTCATGCACTTGGTATAACTGTCAGCATTCCGAAGTCTCACCTACTCCCATGTCAGAAACTAGAGTTCATAGGTATGATTCTTGACATGGTGTCAGAGACTGCAGCCCTCTCCCAACACAGAATAATTACATTCCAGGAACAAGTTTTCTCTCTTCTGGATCGGGACAGTGCCCCTGCCCATCTCATCCTGCAAGTTCTCAAGTCAATGGCAACAGACATTCAGTTAGTCCCCCTCGCCAGGTTTCACATGCGGGTCCTCCAGTGGACTCTGGAGGTACAGTGGTTGTCTTGTCTTCACCCCATGTTTACCTTAGTTCGAATTTCTCAGGTCTGCAAACATCACCTGACCTGGTGGGTCTAGACCAGGAATCTCCTGCTGGGTAGGCCCTTCTGCCTATCGCAGCCCCAAGCCACAGTGACCGTGGATGCCTCCCTGTTGGGGTGAGGGGGGTTCCAGGGAAGGATGGTCCAAGGCATGTGGTCCCTGTCTGAGACCAAGTTGCACATCAGTGTCCTCGAGGTGAATGTGGTCCTACTAATGTTGCAAGCCTTCCATGACTTTCTCCCACTCAGGACAGTGGCAATTCAGACAAATAACATGGCTGTGGTCTGGTATGTCAACAAACAAGGGGGAACACGATCTTACCCGCTGTGCTGAGAGGCTATGAGAGTTTGGGAATGGATGATGGCCTCTGGCCACTTTCTTCTTGCAATGCATATTCCCAGTGATTCCAACATTCTTGAAGACAAGCTGAGCAGGACCATCCTGAGTCCGCACGAGTGGTCCCTGAAACAGTCAGTGGCAGATTGGATCTTCCGTTGGTGAGGATGTCCGTGCTGCAACCTGTTTGCATCCCCAGCCAATTTCAAGTGCGGCAGATTTTTTGCCCTGATCCCCCTTCCAGGGGAGTTCCCCTGGAATGCTCTAATTTACGAGTGGCCACCGGGTCTGCTCTATGCTTATCCTCCAATGCCCATTATTCCCAAAGTGCTACAGAAAGCCCATCGCCTGAAGGCTCAACTCATTCTCATTGCCCTCTTCTGGCCTCGACAGATATAGTTCCCTCTCCTATGGCCTCATCTGATGTATCCTCCTTGGATATTAGATCCAGTTCAGGAACTTATCTCCCACCCATGGGGACTACCCCCTCTTAATCTGAAGTCCTTGAGAATGACAGCTTGGTATCTTCGGTTCTGGTAATCATCAGCTGGACAAATTTGCCTTCCCCAATGAAGGACATTATTTTGGCGTCCCAGAAGCCTTCTACTAAAAAGGTTTATTCCAGTTAAGTGGATGTGGTTATTGCTTCTAGCAATTTATATATAGCAGTTTTTACTGCCTGCTGCTTACTTTTTATTGTATTTTATTGCTATTTTCTGTACTTGTTAAGCACCTATTTGTTTGTTCTGATTTCCTGCCAAGGACTGTATCATATAACTGATTTGTTTGCAGTTAAAACCATTCTTTAGAGTCTCCTTGCTCCTTTATCTGTTTAAAAACTTTCATTTTGTGGCTCACTGCTGTGATAAACATTTCTGTAGTGTTTATGGTCTAAAAGAGTGTAGGCTACTAGCTGTAGTATTGGTACCCACCCATAAAAATGTGTGTGTTTACACATTTTTCGCATCTTGCAGCACAGCAGGGCTACGGTTAAACTATTCCAGGTATCAGAAAGTCTGCTCTTCAAATGTTCCTTTAGAACTAGCTGGTTTCTCAGTAGTAGCACTAAAATCTGAACCCCTGTAACTAGCACTTGCTCTAGAACCTGCTGGAAAGCACTAGGAAGCCTTAAACTGATGCAAGCACTCAACTCTCCTAGTTAATAAGGAGAAATTAATTGTAGACACTAAACAGCCTATAATTGCAAAGTACCTTGCAAAGGTAAGGGAAAACAGCTCTTGTACTTTACAAAAAAAAGTACCTAAAGAGGCATGTCCAAGGGTCAGCTTCTGGTGATTTCTTCTGTCCACCTGGTGAATCTGGGCATACTGGGGCAATGCAGCAACTGCCTCATGTACACAGACAACCCTCTCCTCCTACCACCCAATACTACAACCTGTGAGAGATGCACTTACATAGCCAAACTGGAAGCAAAGCTCTCTCCAGAAAACATTGCGCTAGACAGTCAAGAGGAGAAGGTTAACACCTGCACTACACTTCAAGCAACACATAGCCTTTCAAAACCCACACCATCAACACCCACACATAGCAACACTAAACCCACATATGCGGAGGCCCATAACATTAACCTGCCCAAGAAACAAGGACCTCCAAAGCTGAAATGCAAAGACCAGTCACAACCAAAGTGGCACATAGCTCACAACACCAGTGTGCTACCCAACAACAGCCCCTAAGGCAAGACAACGTATCCAACACTTTAGTCATAGGTGACTCTATAGTCAGGCACACTGATGTCCCACTCACCAGGCTGAGCAAGGAGAAAATTAGTCAGCTGTCTGTCGGGTGCCAGGATCCGCCACATAACGCATGCACTCAAGTTACTCCACAAGAAGTACAAATATGACTCTGTTATTGTCCATGTTGGAGTGAATGACGTGAGATGTACCTCCCTGGACTACATGAAAAGAGACATGGAAGAGCTCTCGGATCATGTGGCCCGGGCAGGTATGACCCTAGCCCTGAGTAGCATCCTGCCTTCACCCAGAATAATACCACAGTGTAAGGACAAAATGATTGACTTCAACAATTGGCTAAGCTTCTGGTGTCATTCAAACGGGATCCAGTATCTGTCTTCCTGGGACAACATGATCGACAAACCACAATGCTTTGCCAGAGATGGTATACACCTGTCACCCCTGGGTTTCAGGTTACTGGCTAAAGCTCTTGCCACCTCTATAGAGCCTTTTTTAGGCAAGGTTCAAAGGACAAAACCACCACCGTAACCGATACAAGCATGCAAAATCTGAAGGTAATGCTACTCAACGCTAGAAGTCTAAACCTCAAAATGCGCACTCTCGAGGCACTCCTAAAAATGGAGAACATTGATATCTGTGCAGTAACTGAGACCTGGTTCAAGGCTCCAGAGAGCGCACCTGCAATACCAGGCTACAACTCTTAGCACACTTTTCGGCCACCAAACCAAGACCGAAACACTACAGGTGGAGGCGTGTCCATATTCACCAAGGATATTCACACCTCCAGGCTAGTTGCCCAACACAATGCATCTGAAATTCTCCAGGTGCAACTAACACTAGGTAAGACTGCAATCCAAATTGTAGCTTGCTACAGATCCCCCACCATGCCCCAAATTTTTCACTACACATTTCTAAACATACTGGAAGATATTAAGATACAACCAAACACCCTAATACTGGGTGATTTCAACTACCCTGCCATTAACTGAGAAAACTACTCGGGTACCAACACCTTTTCCCAACGGTTCTTGGAATTCATAAATTCCTAGCGCCCTGGATCAGCTAATCCATTGTCTCACCAGGGGCTCCAATATCCTAGACCTGGTTATTACCAATATGGGAGATAGATGCTCTACACCAGTGGTCACCCCCTCATTAGTCAGGTCTGACCATAAACAAATCACCCTTGACATCCACATCCCACCCCCACCCACCAGTAAGGAAACCTCTGTAAAAAAAAAACTTCTCCAAAGCCAACTTCATGCTACTTAAGTCAGAAGTGACAAACTTCATGGCACCCATGCAGATGGGAGCTGAAAGTTCGACTGCTGAATCCTACACTAAGGCATTGTATGAGCACATCTACTCGTGCATGAACCGTGCCATCCCAAATAGAACCAAGATGCTCTCCTCCAAAAAAAGGAAGCCAATCTGATGGCCCCCTGCCATACAACAGGAAGAAACTGTTGCAGAAAAGGGGAAAATCCCAGGATGCAAAAAACTCCCTTACCAGCCTCAGTAAGAAGCTGAGATCCCTCATAAAATTCTCAAAAGCTAGTTATGAAAATAAAATTGCCAAAGATTCCAAAGACAACCACAAGGCATTCTATAGTTGTGTCAAGAATCTAAATGGCAATGCTCAGATCTGCTCTGAGCTATAACAGAATGGCATTAAATATACTGATCCCAAGGATATTGCCAATATCCTGGCAGATTGATTTAGTGCCAACTTTACCCCCCCCCCTCACCCCCTAAAGGGCCCATCTCAATACCAAAACATTGTCATATTCCAGTAATCACAGCCACACAAGTAGAAACCGTACTCTCCAAAGCTAAGAATACAGCATCCATGGGACCAGATGACATCCCAGGCTGTGTACTACATGAACTACAAAATGAACTGGCACCTCACCTAAGTGTCATGTTTAATCATAGCCTCACCTCAGGCTTCGTGCCCACTGAGTGGTGCACAGCTACAGTTATCCCACTCCACAAGGGGGGGATCCACATTGGATCCCGGGAACTACCGTCTCATCAGTCTGACGAGACTGATCTGCAAGGGCATGGAATGCACTATCATGGAACTTATAAACAAAGACATCAGCAGCCTTCAAACACAGGACCCCACCCAGTTTGGGTTTGTGAATGGCCGATCTTGTCTCTTGAACCTGATTGACTTCCTCTAATCAGTCTCCAGAGCTGTGGACGAGGGTAAGGCAGTCCACTCAGCCTTATCTGGACCTCACCAATGCCTTTGACACCATCCCCCACTCTGGAATCATAGATAAACTTACTAAGCTGGACATAATTCCCTATGTCTCTCGATGGGTTGCCAACTGGCTTACTGACAGAACCCAGACTGTAAAAGTAGCCGACTCCAAATCCAGCTCCAGAAAAGTGACAAGTGGAGTACCTCAGGGTTCAGTCCTGGGACCACTCTTGTTTGGCATCTACTTCTCTGAAGTACAGGCCAACAGTAAGGGACTCTGGCTAACAAAGTTCGAAAAAGACTGCAAACTGGGAGCCATTATTGAATCCCCAAATGATGTGGATATTCTACAAAAGGGCCTTACAGAAACAGATGCTTGGTGCCAGAGCCATGGGCTCAAACTTAATGCCTAGAAATGTATAGTTATCCCCTTTGGAAAAAAAAACTATGTACCCATGAATTACCACATAGGTGGCAGTACACTAAACACTGAAAGTGTGAGGAGAGACTTAGGGACACAGGTGGACAGTGGTCTCACCTTCGATAACCACAACAGTCAGGAAATCCTTCTATGTGGCATACCTTATCACTAAGGGCTTTTCATCCAGAAAAAAGGAGGTCATTGTCCCACTGTACTCATCCCCTCATTAGACCCATTATAGAGTACAATGCCCCGTTTGGTATGTACCTCACAAGACATCTGCAACAGCTGGAAAGGCCACAGAAATACCTCACTAAAAGAATCCCAGGCCTAAAGCAGATGCCCAATGCTGACAGTCTAAAAAAAACTCCAGCTATACTCTGTGGCATATCGTCTACTCAGAGGTGATCTCTGCTTAACATAGAAGGCCATGTCAAACCCTGAGCTGTTGGGCATGCTTCACTTAAAGAAATCTCAGTCCCTCAGAGCCACATGCTCCAGGGATCTAAACCTTGTCATCACAGTGAACAAAACATGCTGTAGGGATAGGTTCCTGACTCAGAGACTTCCCATACTCTGGAATAGACTGCCCATACATGTCAAGCAGAGCGCCTCCTTGGCCCTCTTCAAAGGGAACCTTGTTGATTGGATGGGAGATAGGAAATTCACCCCGGGGATCACGTCAGTCGCCCTGCTAGACAGGGGTCCAGGGAAGTAAATATTGTGGGAAGAAATATTCGGGGAATTGTTTGGCTAGGCTTGTATAGGCCCGGTAGCCTAGTACCAACCTATGAACCTATAAGAGGTTCTCTATTTGGCTCTTCAGAGGGACATAGATCCCTTTTCAGCTCCGCTTGCCAATATTTTGTCCTTCTTTTCTGGCCTTTTTCAGCAAGGGGCAAGTTTTTCTTTGACTGAGCTCCATTATATCTATATATAGCTAACTTTGATTTAGACATTAATCCTGTCTTCTCTTCTAGGTTATGCAAAGCCTTTCTAAAAGGGATATTTTTGCTTAGGCCTCCCGTCAAGGACACCTCTCTTTTGTGGGATCTAACTTTCGTGCTGCAGTCCCTGACAATTACCCCTTTTGAACCCTGCTACATCATCTGACATCAAGCTCTTATCTTGGAAAACTGCCCTTTTGGTGGTAGTTATCTCCCGTCAAAAGAGTCTCTGAGTTACAGGTGCTTTGTATTAAACTTCCTTTTTTGGGTTTTTCATAAAGATAGGGTTTCCCTTAGAACCAATCCTCCTTTCATTCTCAAGGTTGCTTCAGAAACTAATCTAAAGCAGTATATCCAGCTCCCTGTCTTTTTTTCCCAATTTTTCCAACAAAGGCGAATACTGGCTTCATTGTCTAGATGTGCATAGGTAATTATGCTTCTACCTGAAAAGGACTGAGGCCTTTCAAAAATCACATCAGCTCTTTGTAGCCTTCTCTCAGGCCAGAAGAGGCAGAGCTATTTCCAAAGTGTCCATCTCTCATTGGATTGTTTCTTACATAGACCACATTTATCAGGTCAATCATAAGAATCTTCCTAGACTCTTAAAGCACATTCTGCAAGGTCAGTGGCTGCATCTTTGGTGTTCTGGGCTAGAACTTCCTTAGACAACATTTGTGCCATGGCTGCTTGGTCAAACCTCCATACCTTTGTATCACACTACAAGTTGGATATGGTATCCAGGGTTTGTGCCTTGTTTGGTTCATCTTTGCTTCGGCATGTCCTTCCGTGAGACCTCACAGTGTTTTCAGGCTGCTGGGGACTCTGACCCATCCATGATCAATAATGACATGGATAGCATCAGACAGAGTTGTGTACTTACCATAACTTGGAATCTGTGCTATCCAGTGCCATTATTCATCACGTTCCCACCCTTCCTCCCCCTCCTTTTGGTGGCCAGGCGAGTTTTGGGGCTGTTTCATGTGAGTATGTGATCTTGTTACCAGAATGAAATTGTGCCGGATGGGACTACTGTCTAGCAAATGCAATCTGAGGATTGTGGGTAACCGGAAGTAAGGGGGAGGGGAGGAGGTTGAGCTTAAGAGCTGCCTCTCACTTTTGCCAGCTCTGATCCAAGGTCAGATCCTAGACCCATCTGTGGTGAGTAATGACACTTGACAGCACAGATTCCAAGTTATGGTAAGTACAAAACTCTTTTCAACAGTATTTCAGAGTCCATGAGTGCCAAACTCTACAAGGCACAACCTGTGGATACTGTATTGTTTCCACACTATGCCATCCAGGTATAATGAGATTCAGAAGTCTGCAGATAATACTACTTAATTGTGCATGGTGTGCTGTGTTACAGGTCAATACAAACTGCTGCTTTCCAATCATTGTGGATTCTGATTTTTTGAAATATAGTTATCTCAGTTTTTTCAGCGTTTTGACTGGAGATATTAGACAGGTATGAGAAAGTAAGTGTTCCGTCTTTGCCTCTCTGCTCAGTGTAAATATATGAATTAAGTCTGGCACATATAATATCATAAGTGTTTAATAACTGTTCCCTGTTCTTTGTGATGACACAGGTAGTTAAGAAAAATTGTTCTTTAGCTTGTAAACGTATGTATAGCCTGCAGCTTGAATTCATTTTGAACATGCCTACCGACAAAGGCATGGATATGGGTTTTTTTCTGTTTTAGGTTTCCAAGAGGCCTGCTAAAGGTGGATAGCAGTGACATGAAAATGAAATCTTCCCTGTTAAGGACAGTAGTGTGCTTTTGAAAGATCTCTAGGGCCATTTGTCTGGAAAGACAAAATTCTTCAGGACAGGCACTGGTAGGATAGAGCCCACTACATTAATGTAATTGACCATACCAGGACAGAGTAAGTCTGCTGAAGGTGGTCACTGCTGAAAGGGACAGGACATGCTGGACAGCCCATAACTTAGCTTCTGTATAAAATGCCACTTTTAGTGGCCCATATGATGATAGGAGGTACTGCCAGCACAGCTAGCTGGAATTTTGTAAATAATTATGTTATTTGTGAATATCAAACTGATTTATACAAGATGCTTGTGTTACAAATGTATTAGAACTGTATGCCATCTGTATATCAGACTGATTTGTACAGATGTTTGTGTTGAAAAGGTATTTGTAAAATGCTTGTTTGAAATGTATCCACAGTTTGCCCTACTGGAGAGAACAGAAATGTACATGCACTATTGTCAACTGTTTAAATGTATATGTTTTAACAGAGGGAAATGGAAGACAGGAGGTTAACCTCAGTCCAGCAAACTTTAAAATATATCTGAAATTAAATCACTTTATGGGCTAGGCCATAAAGATGCTATCTCACAGGTTTCAATGCAGCCAGAGACACAAAGGAAGCTTTCTATACTGTATTTGGGATGAACCAATTACTACTCTGGAAGCATGGAGGTATGACATTGTTTTATGACTTCTAGCACCTGCCACAGATCTGAGCAAAAGCCCTTTTGTGTGTATTTTTACAGGTAGGTACTAAATCCTGCCAGCGTCCAGCATGGGAACTAGACGTCCAATGACCAGATGATGTCATTCTGCAAGCTATCCCAGAAGTAATATTTTGGATATTATTTTGGGAAGACTGTTAGTGAGACTGAACATTGTGTGTTCTGTCTTGGGCCTGACAACAAGAAGGACCATTCACCACATCATCTGCCTTGCTCTATTAAGTAAGTAGGGAATAGTAATTATCTTCAATTCAGTCAGGAATATAGTGAAGCTTAAATTAGATATTGTTTTTCTTTATCTGAGTCTGTCCTTCAGTGTTATTTCAAATATTTCCTGTGATTTTGAACTCTGATGCACTGTGAATAGATATTTACTCTTGTTTTGTTCTTTTATTATTTATTATTAAATGTATTATTAAATATATTTAAACCTTGCAGTGTGGCTGATCTTTGCAGAGATATTTAAGTTTTGAGAGTGTTTGCATATTTATTTGGCAACATTGTGTAGGCCACTCCTAATAGCCTTGCTCTTGGTCAAACTACCATTTGTATTAATATTCATTTTACTCGGTATATTGGGTACCCTTGTAAGGGCCTTAAGGTAGCTGGAAGGAGTGTCTGGTGGTGGTGGTAACTACCTTATAGTCTGGGCAAAAGGGGGCATAGCTAGTAAACCAGTGCCAGCCTTTCCCAGATGTGTGTGTGTAAATCAAATCTCCAAGAGGGACACAAAGCACTGGTTTGACAGAGAGGGTGCTGGAGATCTTGGCTTGGACACTCATCTGAGATCTCAACTCTATAGCTGTGCAAGTGGGGAGTCTTATTGGGGATCTGGAGAAAGAGGGAGAAACCAGCCCCTGACTGACTGTGTTCCCCGTGTGCTCTTAAGGGAAATTGTGCTTGATACAGAGAGTTGCATCTGGAGATACTGTGTGTGTACCTGTTATCCTCCCAGTGACTGTCCCCCATTGTTGCCAGTGGTGAGGATTGAGGCTGCTTGATTACTGACTCAGAGGTGGGGCATCAAAGCCCAAACCCATAGCCTTGAATTCAGAGCAGACATTTCATCTCAAGATGTTAACTGGTGAATACACAGAGTTGGCATTGGTGTTTGCATTCCAGCTGCAGATGGAGGTATGCAACATGTAAGAGAAGGCCACTGATTCAAATGGAAATGTGCAGCATGTAAGTTAAGACCATAATCTACATATGTATTTTGGTATGCCCTTTGATATAGAGTTTTCTATTTTAATTTGCCTTTGTGCACTAGGCAGCCTGGAAAACATATTAGGATCCCCCATACTCCATTCACCTGGTGATCTCCAGATATGTGTTTCTACAGGCATGGATTATTTTTAAACTACTGTGTATTCAGGCTAGTCTTCTCTGACAGGCATAGCAAAAGTGACAGTGATGTAATGACTTTGCTGCCAGTGCAGAACACAGTCTTATAGCATATGCAGTGGGTGCTGAGACATGCCTGCAGATGCTGTCATTTCTGGGGTCCATGAATTGTATAGGTTGTTTGCTTTGCCTGTGCATCAACTCCTATTAGTAGAAGTCTAATCAGAAGTTGACTAGGTAGATGATGGAGTCCCCAACAGGTGCCATTAGAGTCACCCAGAATATGACTTGCTTGATTAGCTATGCATTGGTGCCAATATTTACCATTGTGATCAATGAAGGCAATACTGGATGTGTGCAAATATATGGCTTCCCAGTGTTGAGTTCTGAGAAATGGATGTCAGATTTTTTTTGGAGGCTCTGCTGAAACACAACAGCCATTTAATCTCTTTTGCATGTGCTGTCAGGGATGTGATGCAAAATCATGTCAGGAGTAATACAGATGTGCAATGAATGCCATTGTAGAGATTTCATGGACGGTGACTTATGATTTTTGAGTAACGTCATTAACAATGCTGTAGACCGTGTGGTGGGTATTGTTTTGAACCCATTAGCACTACAACATGGATGATATTCAGTGTCACATCAGCTTAATGTATGTTTTATGCTGCACTGTGGGGGAGGGGAGCTGACTTTGGTGACCTCCACACTGTAAAAAGCTGTCTTTGATCTTACAAGGTAATAATATTTTGGTATAATGATTTGTTGCTCGAAAGGTTAAGTAAAATTCTTGTGCATTAAAGGTCTATCCAATAGACGTTGTTGTGCATTCATTCTCTGATATCATGCTTAATCCATTTCAGGACTGCTGGAGCCTTTTCTAGCACTTATTGGGTGCAAGGAAATGAAACTAATTTTGAATGAGCAACTGGCCATTGTGGGATACTCACATATAAATTGCACATGATGTGTACTGGATCATCTTTGGGCTACGAGAGTAAACTTGAAAATCCAACAGAAATCCACATAGACACGGGGAAGATATGGATATTTCACACACAAGACATTCCAGCTGAGAACTGAACTGGAGAACCATTCAGCAGCTGTAACTGTAGTGCCTCTAGTTATGTAATCCAGTCTTGGCAGTAGTGCAGAGGGTTAAAGCCTGAACTATGATTTAGGGAACACAAGTTTGATTTGTGTCTCAGTGCTTGTTAGCAAGACAAAGAGGATAGGCAAGCCTATCCTGGGAGACAGGAATGTGCTGGGCATTTTTCTGAGACCCAGTGGAGGCTAGAGTTTAAAGTTGAATGCCTAGTTGGTAGATGGCAGTGCAGAGAAAGTGTGACTATTCTGTGCAATCAAGGTGGGGACGTGCATTCAAAAAACAGTTATCTGATGCTGGTGATGTCAGAACACCAGGGGAGAGGTTTTATGGCTGTAGAAAAGTTCCTGCAAGCTGCTGTATGATGGCTTCATTCGCAGTGTCCATTCTTCTCTGTGAGCCCCACCCCCCCCACACACACACACTGAGGTTTTATGAGTGGCTTCTTCTGATAGGGAGACGTTCAGCCATGGTAACACTGGGAGAATGTCAGGGTTCAGGGAACCAAGAGACAGGATGATAGGGACATGTCATTGGGAAGCTTGGAGTCAGTGATGGCAGGCAAAAAAAAAAAGTATGTAATCCAAAACATAAACTGTGGGTGTACCCACTAAGAACTTTAGCCCTCAGATGATGTCTTGATAGAGATGTTGTCAGATGCTTTACCCAACTCCAAACTAATCAAATTCACTGGGAGTCTTAAGGTCAAGTGCATGTGTATCATTACATATAGTTTTAAATTAATGAAAGAAAGACTTTTTCTAAACCCATGCTGCGTGGGCTCAACAGATGCAAATGTTGGTTGTGGGAGAAGTTTAAAAAGAGCATGCTCAAACCTTCACCAGTTATAGGGGTGAGGCTCATATGTCAGATGTTATGAGTCAGTAACTCTTTACCTCTCTTACGGATAGTTAACACCAAGTTATTACCTCCAAATGGTGGCATATATATCCTTTTAACAAAGGTATGTGTAATAAAAGAACTGGGGCCAGAATTTTTATAAACACTCCTGGAATTGGATATAATCCTGCACTAGAATTATTTGTAATGGTTAACAAATGCATTCTGTGATCATTTTAGAATAAGGAAGATAATGATCATCAAAGCCATGGCTAGCAAGGCCCACATTAAAAGAAAATGATGTCGATAACACTGTGCCAGAAATCCCAGGTGGAGTTGACATGTCACTAACCATATGATCATTGTCATGAAACTCAATATAAGTTTTGGTTTCATGGTCAGTTCTTTTATAATAGAAGAAAAATTGTTCTGGACCATTTACTGTAATTTGTATAGAAGCTGTTTGTGACCACTGGTGCAGAGTTTTCTTTAAAGAACGTGAGAGACTAATAAAATAAACAAAAAGTTAAGTGGGATACATGTTGTAAGTCTTCCAGTGGTATTTTGTGCTACATTGTTGTTTCTGTATCTTTGAATTCCACCAGAAAGTTTATTATGAAATCTACCCAGCTTTGTGGCATAAATTGAGTACAAGCCAGATGACTCGTATTCTGTTAGTGGCTTGGACACTGGGAAATTCTGGCAGAGGAGGGTGGGAATAATTGCCTTACAACAGCTCTCTCATGCTGGGGAGAGGAGATCATGCACCCAGTTCGCTAATTGCTTTCATGCAAGCAGAGGCTTGCATGACAGCTAGATAGAACTCTAGAACTGGGGTTCAGATCATGGACTGTGGGCTTCTTAATCATAAAATACATAAAATGTGTACAGTTAACTTAATTATTTGGATATTGAGACATTGCATAGATGAGCTGCTTAGGTCTAATCAACCATTGCCTTTAAAGCGGGTGCAGACTGATTCTTTTTAGCAAGTGTTCTTCAGGTTCCATTTCAATTAGTTAAGAAAGTCCAGTTTCCTTATGTGTACAGGCATGCAGTTCCAAACTGATTGCCAAAGCTTAGAGAAGGCCCTTTCTCCAGCTGTAGTTTTAAATTTGTATCTATTGAGAGTTAGGTGTTCTTCATTGTCTTCCTGTAGGAAGGAATTTTGTTGTTTAACTGTGAGATTACATTTTAAGGGAGGGGCACTGGCCAAGTTTGATTACTTTGCATAACCGCAAGCCAAAGAGGAAGGCAGCACCACCAGTCACTGGTAGCCACTTATAGGTTGCGAGTAAATGGCAGTCATTATTTTTCTTTTTTTTTATAAGCACCTTTACTGAATTATCATTTATAACACAAACAAGCATACATTTATATAAAAGTAATCAAAGCATATTAACAAGTTCACATTTATAAACAGTATACATCACATATATTATCATATAGTCTAAGCAACATTACCTACATTTTTCAATTTCTGACATCCCTTAAACCTCATTCCTCCTGCAGAACATTTTTCTGCATCTGTTCCCACAATTTCCATGTTTTCTATGTAATTTACTCTTACCATTTTCTAAAGATCCCACATCTTGTTCTTTTTAACAATATTCATTACTTCGTTAGTTGGTTTACATTTTGAGTTCCATTTTCTAGTAATTGCTTTTTTAGCAGCCACCAGAATTTATACTTAACAAAGCCCTACTTATGTCTAGGCAATTCAAATTCTGTGTCCCAGCTCAAAAAAATAGTTTCCTTAGTTACACTCATTTGCTCACCCAGTATTCCTGACAGAGTGCTCCGTAGGGAATTTTTAAACTCTGCCAACTCATTACCCTCCGAGAGCATATATTCCCATATACCACCTCCTTCCCCATTATACCTCCCAACATTTGCCATCTATGTCATAATAAACTTATTTTGAGTCTGCTTGAGGTATAAAAGTATCTCTGCAACCACTTCCAGGCAGAAATCCTAAATCTTCTAGATTTTTGTTGCATATTTTCAAGCCATGCAATGTCCCCCCATTATTTGTAATCTCTCTTCCCAATCTTTTCTGACCTCTTCTGGTTGATTCCTATTGCTATTGTGCAATTTTTTTTATAAGTTCTGCTAATTATTCCTTTTTCAATAGCGGCTTATTTTCAAGATTCCATTAAGAACTCAACCAGTGGAGGACTTTCATTTAGGATTCCCCTGTCCCTTTCTCTTTGTCTATACACTTGATATCAGTCCCTGATCAGGAAGGCAATCCCTAGCCTTCACTAATCACTAATCCAAATGTCTGCTTGGCCTCTTCCCATTCTACAACCTTTCCCTCTCTAATTTATTTCTTCCCAATACATTGGTTGCTTTGCCAGCTTCCTCCAGTAAATTCCAGACCCCTGTTGTCTATTCTTTGTACCCCTATTTGCAGTTATCCCTATCAGCATAATCTTTCTCCATTCCTGTGTTGGATTAGTTTTTACTATACATATTGCTACTTTGTGAATATAATATTCTGTATGACTGTTATATTCCTTAAGGATCTGTGTCCAAAATCCAGTTCTTTCCTTATTTCTTGAATCCCCCCCCCCAGTTCATCATCCCTTTCCACTTTGAATTGCAGCTTTCCACTTCACTGTCTAGCTCTAAATATCCCTTCAAATCATGTAATCCTAAAACTTCTTATTCAGTGGGGGATCAGCTTAACCCTCTTGTCTCTTGACCTCTTCCCTTATTAATTACTATCCATGACTTCTCTGGTTGATTAATTTTATATACAGGTCAGGCATTTTTAAGGGATTAAAAACATTTTACTGCTTGTATCTTGCTAGACATATCCATTGGCAAGAGCTTCCAGATTATCAGTTTTTGTATTATCTTTTGTTTAGCCTGTTCCCAAACAGCCTTAGCTGTCATAATGGAATCCTTTTAATCCATACTCCTAGCTAAATACTTAATTGTATCATGTCCCCATAAATACTGCTAAACCAATTAATGTGGGGGTGCATAGTTTATAGCTATAGCCTTTGTTTTATCTTCATTAATTTTATATCTCAAAAAACAGTAACTGTCTCAGAATGTCCTACAACACTGAGATGTCCCTTTCTGGTTTCATCCAGTACAAAATAATGTCATCTGCAGATGAAGCCAACTTTTCTTGAACACCATACCAATTATATCCTTGAATTCCTGAGTCCCATATTTTATTTGCCAATGGTTGTAAATAAAATGCAAATACGAAAAAGGAAATCAGACACCCCTACCCTATTCAGACTCAACTTATCAGAGATGAACCCTTCCACTTTGACTTTTGTGTGTGATCCCTCATATATCTTTCTAATTAACATTATTGTATCAGGAAATTTACATTCTTCTATTGCCTTGCTCATAAAATCCCAGCTTACTCTCTATAATGTTTTCTCTGCATCCGGCCCCACCAATAACAACAGTACTTTCTTACATTCTTCTTCCCTCTGGAATGTCATTGTTCTGTTAATGCTGCCAAGTGTTTGCCTCCCCTACACAAACCCACACTGGTCCATATCTGTCAATTTTGGCATTACCTTTGCCATTCTTTTAGCTGTTATAGACATAAATGCTTCATAATCATGGTTTAAAATCAAAATGGGCCTATATGAAGTAGGATCAGATGGGTCTTTATCGTCTTTTGGTATTACAGCCACCACAGCTTTTTTCTAGAATGTTGGTGCCTTCCCTCCTTTTAAAATACTGTAAAACAAAACTTTTCAGATCTTTATCGCTTTCTTCCCTCCTACTTTTCAAACTTCCACCAGAATGCCTTCTATTCCTGGAGACTTTCCTGCAGATTGGTTATACATCACCACTTTTATCTCATCTCTTGCTATCTTAACTGTTAGTTGTTGAGACTCATTTACCTCTAACCATGGTATATTTAGGTCTTCCATAAATATTTTTATTGGTGTTTTTTTTTCCTTGGTTTCCCCGAGTTCTCCACATTATACAAATGTTCATAAAATTTCCGAATTATGCCTAATATCACTGCAGGAGCTCTGGTTATTTTTCTTGCTATATGCTCTCAAGTTTGGCAACAATCATTTCAACTTTGCTACCTAAGTTGTTAGGCCAGAGGTTTTTGTGCTCTGGAGTTGTCATTAAAAAAACTTGCTTAATAGCAGTCTTTCTAAGTGCATGCATATTATCCCGGTACTCCCTTATTTTCTCTTTATCACTCTGTAGTTGATTTTTCTTGATCTGTGAGATTCCACTTATTTTGTAGTATTTTAACCTTTGTCAGCCCCTCTAAATTCATATTACTTCTTAGTCAGATCTTTTTATTTTATTTCTACCATATTTTACACTTCACTTTTATTTTATCCCAGTGGCTAGCTGTAACTTCTATAGTACTTTCTATCTTCCCTAATAACTCCCAGATAATTTCCAATACCCATTCCTTAAATTCATCTCTTTTTAACAGGTAGATGAGGAAGTGCCATTGTCTCATCTTTACTTCATTACCTTGCATTTTTACCTTAGTAATTTTTGACGCATGATCTTAAGTAGTTATTAGATGTGTGTCAAAGTTCTCAATTAAATGCACATGTTCAATGAAATTTAGTTTCTGTGTAATCTAGCCCAGTTATTGTACCATGGTGAATAATATTGTAAATCTCTGAGTTCTTCCTACTGAATTCATGTCATTCGTATCAAATGTTTTCATAAATTTCTTCAGAAACCTATCTTATTTTGTTACATTTTCCCATCTAGACCCCCAGATACATCCTCATTGTTGCAAATCAAATTCTATTCTCCACCTATAAGTAACATTCTCTTCTGAAAGCTGATGGTTTCTCCCAGATTTTTTTTAAGATTAATGGGAGCATAGTTTAATTCTTTTGTAAAATAACTAAAGTGTTAGTTATGCTTATAAAGCTCCTTGTATGCAACTATTTGTTTACATCTTACTTTTGCTTTCCCTGTGTATTAGCTGTTGTCCTCCTCTTGTTGTTTGTTAATTTTATGCTAAATGTCTTTTTGCTTTGTCATATTTTTTGCTGAACTGTTTTGTTTTTATTGTGGAGTTTTTTCCCCAGGCCTCCGCTGAAAATGGGTTTCTAACCCAGTCAGACTTTCCTGGTTACCAACTTTCAAACAAATAAATAAATAAAAATAAATAATGACAATTTTAGGTGGGATATAAGTACATGCCAGCATAATTCTCATCCCTAGCTAGTAGCCCCTTACTGTCATAAAATTGCCATTATGAGCTTGTGTTCCGGTAGCAATTAATATATGTACCCTTTTTCTTTGTCCCTGATATTCTGCAGAATATTCATCCTGAAATCCTTTCTTTATCAAATTGACATGCTTTTTTCTTTCGAAATGCATCTTCTGTAGCACTGCTATTTGCACTTTGCATTTCTTAACATAATGAAGTATTCTTTCCTTTCTGTCTATACCTGTGCGGACGTTCACATTCCAAGATAATATGGAAAGTATCGCCATTATCGAAAAAAGTCATTATGCCCACCTAGTATATATAGCAGCTTTTTTGAATGTCTATTTCCAGCTTTCATAATACATGCACCCATTAATGTTTGGCAGGTTAATCCTTTACACATTTTTTTCTTATCATCAAGGTTGGAACCTCTGTCACAGTTTACAAGACTTTTTGTTTTAATAAAAGCCTTCAAGTAGAATACCAAACACACTCCCATAGCCTATTAAATCAACACAAGCACACATAATTATGTACATCTTCAAATAATGAAGTTTAGCCCTCCTAAGAGGAACTTTTGTGCCAAAAAGACAGCTGTTGCAACAGGTCCTAATTAATCTGAAATTGAGGTTATCCATGCCAAGATGCATATTTTTTACCTCTGTTTCTGCTTGCACTAATTGGTGTCTGTTCTTTCTTTTTTATGTTTATACCCCCAGATGTGAAATAGGTTTGCATGCTTTCCGAAATCATTAACTTTCAGCCTTGTGTTCTGTCTGTTATTGCTTTATTAATAGCTTGTCTCAATGGAGGTGAAAAAAGAATGTATTCCTGTACTGCAGCCTGAAAGATAAGCTGAAACATTTATTGCTAAAGGAATACTTTTTATTATATTCAGTGTTCTCACATTTACTTTTCTTCCACTTAAAATGTATTATTAGATTAAGCCAGGAGTTTAATCCAGACAGTCACCTATGCAAAAATAAGAAAAAACAAATCAGCTCTACATATATTATAATCTGTGTACTTTTACACTCCATACCCCACATCAACAACCCAGGATTACAGCCTATTAAGTTAAACATGCTTTTGCCCAGCTTTTGTTTTTGTTTTGTTTTGTTTTGTTTTTTTGCCATGTAATGCCCACATTTAATACCAAAATGAAGAAGGAAATGGAAGAAGATGGAAAAAAAAATAGGCATCTGTTTAGTTTAGTAACTTTACCACATACAAGAACAACTAAAAATACTGCACTGTAAAATATTCAATTTATATTGTGAAAAGTTTCATAGAAATACTGATAAGAAAATAAATAGTTTTGCTTACATTTATCTTTTTCCTTCTTCCTCCACTCCTCTCAGAATCCTTCCAAACATTAGTGACATTAAGTGAGGCAAATTCTTTTCAGTTTTTCATAAGCTTAACAAAGTCAACAGAAGTCCACTCTTTCCTCTTATTCTTATATAGCCATATTTCAGAAATGAGATTGATGCACTGTAGTCTCACACTTATTCACTAATTTTCATGTAGCTGATCATATTCCTGTTCATTTCCATTTCCCAACTCCAGATTCTGGTTTAATTCTAAGGTACTCTTCATTCTTCTGGTCAAATCCTGTGCTTTCCTCTCTCTCACCAGCATTTTCCTTTGGAACTGTGGAAAAGGTTTCACTGGTAGTCTCTCCTTGTGCTTTATTATCACAAGAATGAGAATCAGAGCCCCTTTCTGCTTGATGGCTCACTTTTTCGTGTACAAACTTTGCCATTTCCTCTTTAGCCTGTTCTGCATCCAAAATACCTTTGATCCTCCTGGAAAAATATTCTGAAGACAGCTGGCTACAGTATCTTGAATCTCACACCTGTCTCTCGAAATTCCCTGATTACTAGAATAAATTTGTTTCTCTTCTGTCTGGTGTACAGTAAATCATTTTCCAGAAAAATGTGCTGTCTCCAACTTTTAAACATTTTGCCCTTTTGCCACAGCTTTGTCAGGATCATCTCCTTGGGCTGGTAAGTAACAAAGGTCTTGGCTGCTTTTTCATGGCTAGATTTGGAGCATACACATGCTATGGAATACCAGTCCAGTTGCTTATATGTACCTTCATAAGATTAATACAGTCTGTTCCTTCTAGCTTCTGTGGTACAGCAGAAAATCACAAATATTCCCCACGTGCTCTGTCCTCTACTTCTACCATTTTTTGAAACATCTATTCTTGAGCAGTCTTATACTCAGCTAGCCTTTTCGTCATTTCGACCTCTGATTTTCACAATTTTGTCAGCTCATCTGAATATCTGTTTAAAGCTTCTTCCACTTTTCCAGCATTTTTTTATTATGTTGATATACTCCTTCAGTGATTCATTTGCTCTGAGCATGTTTGACTTATTTTTTCCTCTAGATTGCCGGAAGCCATGTCTTGCAGCAAAACTGCTTTTTGATTAACAGCTGCAGGATTCTTCCCAGTCAGGTTTTTTACCTAATTCTGTTAGTTGGATATCAGCCCCATACATCACTTTGTTAGGATAACCTAGGTCACTGTTGAAGTAATTGATAAAGAGAGAGAACAAGAAGGGTCCTAGCACAGAGCATTTTGGTTTCCAAGTATGCAGGGATCTTTGTTAAGATTGCATCTTATTATAGTTTACTTTGCAAATCCTGTTGGTTAGGTAGCTAATGAACCATTTAAGTGTATTTAAGCTGAAGTTAAGTTTGCTCAGTTTCCTCTGTAGTAATGAGTGAATGACTGAATTTGAAGGCCCTGGTTAGATCTGTAACCAGTAGTAGTTCATTGTCCATTTTGTTTGTTGCATAGAAACCAATATTGATTAACGTGTTTAAAGATTTGTTTATAGACTAATATTTCAAAAGTCTTAGTCTGTCAGCAGAGGTTTGCAGTCTATCTGTATATAGTCTTTGCATATTTTTGGGAAGGGGGTAATGCATGTTCATTAGAAATGGGGGGGGGGATATTCCAGATGTAAGGGATAAGCTCAATATATATGTGAGTTGTTTAGCAAATGCGGAGGGAGGCCATTTAAATAAAAATGCAGGATGTGAATTATAAGAAAAGGATCCATCAGTATAGTTTATGGATTCTAGTGCCGCCTTTGTCTTTTTTCTGTTTGCTGCCTAAACTAAAACGTAGGGCAGTAAACTCCTAAAGGGTATACTTGCAAGTTTTCTGTACCTTATGGAATGTAGTTATTTTGGTTTACTACTGGGAAATTTCAAGTCTTGCATGGTTAAATTAAGGAAGTGTTTGTATTTTTCTGCCATATTTTCAGTAATGCTTGTCATGGAGGGGGGTCCTGAATAACTTGAGTTGTTAATAGCCTTCCACCACCCTGAAAGTAATTTTAGTTATTTCCGGTAATGTTTGGGTGGGGGAATAGAGCTTGTATGACTCTGCAATGGGTTACATTTTATGGTAGTATTGGCAATTCTGGTTTGCTTCCTAAGGGCAAGATATTGCTCTTAAAACCTAGACTGTCCTCAGTTATGTTTCTGTGTGTCCCATGCCATATCCCTTTCAGATAATAAAGTTCTTGAGGAGGTGGTAAGCCAGAGATATTTCAGCCCTTTCATTATTCTAGTGGCATTGGAGAGGGTATTCTGGATTACTGAGAGACTGCTGGGAAGTAAGTTAGAGCTTCATTTGGGTCATTTCTATTGTAAATTGGGGACCAATTAGTTCAAAGTAGAGACAGTTTTGAGTTTGAAACATTTCTTACTTTCATTTTAGAGGATTTTGTTTAAACAAGAAAAATCTTTGTCACAAGTGATAATTCATTAGTTGTACACTTATATAAATGAAAACAAACCATATTGACATATTTTCAGTTGCAGACATTATACTTCAGATATAATCTTGTGTACAGTCATTGTCACTCAAACATTATATAAATCATTCAGTTCCTGCATTCCCTTAATTCTCATTCCTCCTCTAAAACATTCTTCTTCATGCATTATTCCCATAATTCCCCCTTTTTTATTTAATTTCCTTGTACCCTTTTCTAAGGATCCCACTTGCATTCTTTTATGTGGTTAGTTTAGACTTTTCCATTTTCTAATTATTGATTTTTTTGGCAGCCACCAGAATTAAACTCAACAAGGCCTTACTGTGTCTAAGCAATTCAGATTTTGTATCACGGCTCAAAAAATCATTTCCTTAGTTACACCAATTTGCTTACCCAATATTTCAGACAGAGTAGTTTACAGCGAATAAGTCTGACAGCTCGTTAAACTCCCAAAAATATGTTCTCATTTGCCCGTTTATTCCTCATCACACCTCTAACATTCTAACTGAGGAAAATTTCATTGGCATCTGTTTGTGGTATAAAAGTACCTAAGAAAACACTTCCAAATATCCTAAATCTTCCTGACTTTGTTGTACGTTTGGGAGCCATAAATTGCTTATCCATTTTTTCCCAGTCCTTTTCCTCTAATTGATTCCTGTTGTTTTCATGCAATATATTATATGTCCTATTAATTATCCCTTTTTTAACAGCAGCTTCTATTCTAGATTCTGCTATAAACTCTACCAGTGCTGGTCTTTCACTCAGGATCCCCCTATTCCTTTCTGTTTGCCTGTACTTTGATATCAGCTCTTGGTAGGGAAGGCAATCTCTTGTTTGCAGTCCAAATGAATTGTTAGCCTGTTTCCATTCTATTACCTTTCCTTCTGTAGTTATTTGCTCCAAATACCCTGGTTCCTTTTCCATTTTTTCCAGTAAATTCTATCCCCCCTTGCCTATTCTCTGTAACCCTAATTGCAGTCATCCCTATCAGCAGATTCTGCTTTCTCCATTCCCATGTTGGCTTAGTTCTTAGAATACTTTATGTTAATTTATAAATATAATATTCTGTATGGTTATTGTTAATTTAAGGATCTGTATCCAAAATCCCAATCTCTCTTTATTTCTTGCCCTTCCACTTTGAATTATAGCTTTCTGCTTGTGCTATGTATAGGAGCCTTAACTGTGTAGCTCTGAAATACCCGTTTCAAGTCAGGTAATCCCAAACCACTTTGCTTTATTGGAAGGATCAGCTTATTCTAATTGACTCTTGCTCTCTTCCCCTCCCAGACAAAGTCCTTTAACTCGTTATTAATTGCCATCTACAACTTCTCTGGTTGATAAAAATATGCCTGACCTGTGTATAAAACTAAACAGACTAAAAACATTTTCACTGCTTGTATCTTGCTATCCATAACCATAAAACAGAGCTTCCATTTTCTCAGTTTTTTTATTATCTTTTGTTTAGTCTCTTTCCACATATCTTTAGCTACCATAACAGAATCCTTTTTAACCCATACGCCTAAGTATTACATTTGATGATGTCCCCATAAACATGGGTATCGCTAAACAAATAAATTCATGTGTGGGTACATAGTTTACAGCTGTTGCCTTTGTTTTATCTTCATTCATTTTATATCCCGAAAAGACTTGAAACTGTCTGAGAATCTTCCACAACACTGAAATGTCTTCTTCTGGTAAAACCAACTTTTCTTGATTACCAGT
The DNA here is from genome assembly GCF_019279795.1 of Protopterus annectens. Lineage (NCBI taxonomy): Eukaryota > Metazoa > Chordata > Ceratodontiformes > Protopteridae > Protopterus > Protopterus annectens. The sequence goes on along the minus strand of NC_056726.1, from coordinate 18,318,658 downwards.
TATATCCCCGAGTTTCTGAGTCCCTTATTTTCTTTGTCAGTGGTTCTAAAAATAACGGATAACAAAAGGAGAAAGAGGACACCCCTGCCTGGTTCCTTTTTTCAAACAGAACTTATCAGAGAGGAACCCCCACACACACTTTAATTTTGAGCTCTGATCCTAATATATTTCCTAATTACCCTTATTATTTTGTCAGGGAATGCAAATGCTTCCATTGCCCAGCTCATAAAATTCCAGCTTAATCTTACTGTCTTGAATACTTTCTCTTTATCAAGACCCAACAACAGTGGTATTTTTTTTTTTTTACTTAGGATCATAGGAGGTTACTAGGCTAATGGCCCTGGGGACCTTACAAGCCTAATGAAGAGTTTATCTCCAAATAGAAAACTTCAGTCAGCACATGTCACTCCTGTCAATGGGGGACACAAGTGAAACCCTTGTGACAAATTTGTGGTTTCCCATCCACTCAGTAAGGTTGTACTCTGATGTATATGGGAAGTCTGTCCCAGAGACAGGGTAGCCTCTGGGAAACAAACCTGCCTCTATAGCAAGTTTTGTCAATGTCACATATTAGATTCAGGCATTTGGATTGGGTAATGCACGAGGAGTTAGACTTATGGATGTGGAGCATCTCTAGTAGGGCAGGGTCTGAGATTGCCCTGTAGGCGAGACACAGATCACCTCTGAGCAATCTGTATGATACCGAGCAGAGTGATAGTGATTTGAGCCTGTCCCCATACAACAGGTGTTGGAGGCCATGTATTCTCTTTGTGTGGTATTTCTGTGGCCTTTCCAGTTGGTGCAGATGTTTGGAGAGGTACATACCAAACAGGGCATTATACTAAATTATTGGTCTAATGAGAGAAGAGTATAGAGAGGTAATAATCTCCTCTTTTCTGTTTGCAATCCCTTTACTTATGAGATGAACCAAGTAGAAGGCTTTTCTGACCACTGCCATTACATGATGGTTGAATGTGAGATTGTTGTCAACATGAGTACCCAGGTCTCTCACCATAGGTTGTGTGCTTAAGGAGTTGCCATTGATGTGGTAATTGGTAGGGGCCATGTTTTTGCTGAATGGTATGATGATACATTTTTTGCATTTAACATGAAGCCATGAATTTGGCACCAGTCATTTGTTGCTGTGAGAAATGACAGCACCCAACTTACAGTCGTCTGCAAACGTGGTTAGCCGTAGGCCTTTCATCTTTGCCTGGACCTCTGAGAAGTAGATGCCAAACAGTATGAGGTCCCAGGACAGATCCCTGGAGAAAACCACTAGTGACAGGTCTGCTATTGGAGGTGAAGGCACCTATTTTGACCTTGTGGGTCCTGTCGGTGAGCCAGTTGGCCACTCACCTGATAACACAGGGATTTACTCCAAGTTGAGTTAGCTTTTCCATGATGCCAGAGTGGGGAATTGTGCCAAAGGTGACAGTTTCAAAGAAGTCAACCAGATTTGACAGGCAAGATCTGCCCTTGACAAATCTGAATTGGGTGGGGTCAAGTGCTTGGAGATTGCCTATGTCCTTGTTTATGAGATCTATAATAGTACACTCCATGGCTTTACAGAAGACTTGTCAAGCTAATGAGGTGATAGTTTCTAGGGTCAGTAGTGGCACCACCTTTGTCCAAAGGGATGACAATGGCAGTTCTCCATTCTGCTGGAATGAAGCCTGTACTTTGGCTGTGGTTGAATAGGGTGCTCAATGCCAAAGATAGTTCTTGCTGGAGATGGTGCAGAATACAGCCTGGGATACTATCAGGTGCCATGAAAACTGTTTTTTGCCTTGGCTAGAGTCTTTAGCACTTGATCTACAGAGTTGTGAGGTGCAGGACAAGTATCGGGGATGTCGAAAGAGCCTTTTGGAGGGACAGGGGGGTGAAGTTTGCTCTGAACATGTCTGCTAGCAGGTTGGCTAAGTCAACGGGATCTGTGTAAGTGATACCATTAAGTACAAACTCGGAACGAACCTGGGCTTTGCCATGGAGGTACTTTACATAACTGAAGAAGGCTTTGGGGTTTCCCTTTGTTTCGGAGGCTAGTTTCGATTCATAATTGGCCTTGGAGGTTTTCACTAGTGAGCTAATTTGCTTGTTGAGTTTAAGGAGGGAGTTTTTTCAATTTGGAATTTGTTCCTTTTTATCCTTGGACAACAGTTTTTTCCTTTTGTTGTCTGCTTCCTTGAGAAGAGGGTTTTAGTACTGTTGGGTATGACTGAGTCCATGCAGTTGTACAGGTGCTTGTATACTGCACTGGCATACTGTTCAGCATAGTTGTCTGCATCCTCTGAGGGGAGCAGTGGTGTGAAGATACTGATACCCTCCCTTAGGAGGTTGTAATCAGCTTTTAAGAAGTATTTTAGCATGATTATGGTTGGGTGGGATAGAAACTTTGAATAAGACAGAACGATGATCTGATCTCACCAGGGAAGAACATACTGTGGGAGTGGTGCAGTGATCGCCTGTGTTATTCATAAAGTGCATATTTCAAAGCTTTCCTCTATAAGTGATGTTAAGATGAATAATTATAGACCAAATTAATCTCTGAAAAGTGCCACCTTGTTATAGGCACATATTAGACAATTTCCTGCTCTTAAATGCAGTACCAGGTGACAAGTTGATTAAATAGTGTGATTAGATTAGTAGTTATCCATTTGTTCATGATCAACCAAAAGCATTCTATTATATTATCTGGGCCAGTGCTAGACTTGACTTTCATTTTTGCTGAAGAGTTGAGCACCATTTCTCCTGATACTACTGAACAAGTAATATTATTTTCTATACCAAGCAGTACATTCTGATGAAATTGCCAACAAAATGATTAGCTCAATATCTGGGTGTGTAAAGTTCTACCTTCTTAAACAATGGTTCTAAGAGAACTAACAGATCATTTATGCATGTTGACATACTAAAAAAATCTGCTGTCCTTTGACTCAGATGGATTATTTTTGTACCGGTTTTTGCTTTCTTCAGTGAGTATTTTAATCTTTAGGTTACACCATGGTATGCTTTCTTAGTACTAGAGGTATTAAACCTTTTCCATGTCTTATTTTCTTTTTTTTTCCACTAAGTTAGTATGCAATGGCTGCTACCAATGGAAGTAAAATCACCTTTATTCTTTGCAGTTAACTTCCTAGAATTATTTACAGGTTCAAGACCGATGTCTTCGAAAACAATTGCACTCTAAGTTTGAGGAACTTATCCTATGTAAAACTTCTGCATTATAGAAATTAGTCTTACTATCAGCACACTTGCTATATTGATGTACAGGCATACTGATCAGAACAGCAAATTGTAAGGCCTGGTGATCTGACTTGCCTTAAAGAGACTGAGTAATCTTTGCAGTCTTATTTAGTATATTAATTATTAATAAGTCAAGAGTGTTGGAAAGCTAATAAGCTATACCAGATTCTTTAACAAACGCAGGTCACAAAATTCTTCTGTCACAGTTAAACAAATGCCTTCCACCCAATTAATACAGTGAGCGTTAAAGTCACCAAAATAGTAAAGATTATTTGTGTCCAAGAAATTCCCATTTCTTCAATGTACTGAAATTGGTCCAAAGTTGAAATACTCACACTTTTGTAATAAGCCAGTAGTCTGCCTGAATTCATGACTGGGGTGCACAACAGCTCGACTAATATAGCTTCTTTTTGAGAATTCACAAGCAAAAGCTGTTAGGCAAGTTCATCAGAAAACAATATATAACATCCCTCCCCTTCTGTCAGTCCTTAATATATAAAATCCCTCCCCTTCTGTCAGTCCTTAAACATTCATACTAGTAATAACCAAGAATGGCTATACCAGAGCATTGCCAGAATTATGTAATAACAAGACTATAAGCTCCTCTTGTTTGTTCATAGGTTCATAGGTGTGTACTAGGTTAATGGCCCTGGGGCTTTTACAAGCCTAGCCAGAGGATTACCTTGGCATAGTGCCACCCAAACTTAGTTCCCAGTGCCTCTGTCGAGTAGAGCCACTGATGTTATCCCCGGGGTCTGTTTTCTGTTCCATAGTGTGGGTAGTCTCTGGGTTATGAACCTGTCCCTCCAGCATGTTTGTTTGTTTATTTATGTGTGCGTTGCAGGTGGCACTGTTTTTTGTGCTATTTGTTCTGTGCAAGTCATATCAGTACATTATATCTGTTACTGTGTACTATTTCCATAGGTGATTAATTTCTCTTTCCAAGCATCTGACTTCTCAATTGACTGAAACCTGCAGTCAGCTTTGAACCTTATTACATGGATCAACTCCTTCCTTCCTTCCATAAAGGAAAAATAGCACTGTTTCTTCTGTTACTAATGAATTTTCATCATGTCAAATGAAGATGTGTGTCAGGGTGATCCAGTTACTTTGGCCAGACTAAAACTGAAAGCCACTATTCAAGAAAGAGCTTTCCTCAACACTTTGGAACTATCTCCCAAATAAAGTGATTAATAACCAGACATTTACAGGCCTTCAAATCTGTACTAGGTAATAATATAGACAGTGAACCTAAGTGCACCTGTTTTCATGATGCTGGCTAACTCACTGCACTGTGCAGGTCTTAATCTCTGCACAAACATATGGTTATTCATCATATTGTGGACTTGTATGTAAAGCTGTATTAAGTACATATATGTGTAAATATGATATAGATCTTAATGTACTGTTCAGTAACACTGTGTTAAATGGTTTACATTCATTTGCTCGAGCGCACATTGCTTGATCAGATATAACACCACTTTTATGCCCAAATCTCATAATGCCGAACTGTCGGAATGTCATAAACAACACTTAATTCAACATTTCCGACTGCTCTACCTCCTAAAAGAGCGCTATCATGGGTCAAAAAGGGGACAATATATTTGCAACTCTTGCAGTTGTTTTTATGAGATTTTGCTGCACTGCTTTCGACAATACCCGATTGACCATCCACCGGCCGATCAAATGCATGTATACCGTGTTAAACACGTTTTTCCACTCTCTTCATTTGCTAGATTCTTGTCCCCCTATAATGTAGTATAGTAACCCCACTATTGTAACTTGTGCATTGATCTTTGTATAATTACACCATTGTTGTTCCAAATATTGTTGTACCACTAAAGGTACTTGGGTTGTGCTGAAAGGGGCAGTAGACCAGCTCACTTACCCAGTCTACAAGTATAAAGTACAGACACAACCACAAAAAAAAAAAAAAAAAAAAGGAATGTTTGTTGCTCCTTGAAGGCCTTGTGCCCAAGGCACTAGTGACAATAAATTTTGTGGATCTATAGCCGGTTGTTTAACAAATGTAAAGTAAAATACAATAAATTTTGCTCAGGCCAGTCAGTCAGTGTTACTTCTTTTAGTAACTCGTTGTGTATGTCAGTACATCTTTGAAATTATTTTACAGTTTTTATGTCACAGGTACAGTGAGATTACACAAAGAATCTCTAGATCTCCTTGTAACAGTTCTTGTTATGGCATATGTACCGTACTTCATGAAGCTTCTTTGTGTAGTTAATGAACAAACCAAGAAACCAAAGAAAAAACTGTTAAAAAACAAGAATGAATCACGGAACTCCGTAAAACTCGATACAGACACCAGACTGTAATTCAAAGCAAAATAAATTTTAGTTTTAATTAAGTGTACTATTTAAAATGTCCACTTTTCGTCAAGTGAAAATTCATTCAACGTCTTCAGAAGAACCAACAAGTCAAAAGGCAACTCCATAAGCAACTGCCTTAACATAAAGTAGTACTGAATCACATTGGTTAATTACATTATGAAGTCACTATACAGACAATTAAAGGTATATACTTATAAATTAAAATCATTTGTGAAATGAAAATAAAATTAAATTAAAATTAAAATAAGATTTCACGAATTAAATACTAAAATCTAACCGTACAACTCACAATTAAATATATTTCACGAACTGTATCAATCAATAAATCATTTCACAGATGCATAAAAATACAATCAACTAGAAACTTAAAAATTTTTTATAACTATCACATCTAAGTCAATATTAACAACGTACTAAGTAGCAGCTAGAACATACATAAAGTGTATATGTATACATATAAGCTAACAATAAAAATAAAAATATAAAAATATATATATCCACGTAACTCTAACACACCCTGTTACCTGGCTTTAAGAATACACATTATCAAACTCATTTCATTAATGCCCGGGTAATAACAGGCATTAGTTCTCAATTGCCATAACAACTCACACCTTTCTAATCTCAACGACTCAGGTCCACCTCTGATGTCCTTCTTAAGTTGTAATACTCTAAATTTGAACTCATGTCCCTTGTTCTCTGCAGTATGCCTGGCTAATGCATTTTCTAATTTGCATTTATTTATGCAATATAAATGCTCATTCAATCTTTCACACAGCTTTCTGTCGGTTTTACCGACATAGAAAGCTTTGCAAGTTGAGCAAGTAGCCATGTAAACTACCTGTTTGGTAATACAATCAAACTTACCAGGTGTTGTGTATTGTTTATTTCTTATCATAAACTTGGCGCCTGTGTCTATATATTTGCATACCCGACACATATTACATTTATACATTCCATACCTATAGGTTACTGGACTTACTTTGGTCTCTAAAATTGATTTTAAATTATGACCACGCCTAAATACTATTTTTGGTAGTGTCGGAAATATGGACCTAAAATGTCCGTCTCTCATCAAAATTTCCCAATTCTTTGTAATGATATTTACGATGTCATAAGATTCCATATTGAAGGTACTGTTAAAACTATATGGACTAAACTGTTCTTTAGTCACCCTCTTATATGATGAATCATTAAGCCCATTACTCAATATGGGTCTAAAAATCCCAGAATGACGTTTAAACTGAACTTCCCCAATGATTTCACTCAAAAGGGCCTCGGGATAGTCCCTTTGTGAGAAGAAAGAATGTAATACCATACATTCATCCATGAAGTCTGAATCTCTTGAAATCATCCTGGCAGCTCTTACTAGCTGGCCCTTCACTACTGATTTTTTCTGATGTGAAGGGTGACAGCTAGAGAACTCCAAGAACGCATTCGAATAGGTATCCTTACGGAAAATTTTCGAAATATAAACCTCGTTAGTATAATCCTTACTGAGGTCTACGTCCAAATATGCAATTTTATCCTTGCTATAACTGGACGTAAACTTCAAAAAGTCTGTACTATTGTTAAACATTACTAGCAATTATTCTAGTTCACTTGTACCTTTAAACAGGATGAAAATATCATCCAAGAATTGAATATAGAACTCAATCTGATCTTTATACTCAGCATTAGTCAGTACAAATTCCCTCTCCCAATACGCCATTACGAGATTGGCTAGGCTGGCACCACAAGGGGAGCCCATTGCCACTCCAATCTTTTGATGGTATATTCCAGTGTTGAAAAGAACATAATTATAAGAAAGAACTATATCAATGAGTTTTCCAACTAAATTGATCTCAGGAAGAGGTGCCCCTAGGCGTCTTAGGATGATGGAAACCCATTCAATACCCTCATTATGGGGGATTGATGAGTATAGGTCTTTAACATCAATAGTGACCATAAGCTGGTCCTTATCAAACTTGAGTTTACTTATACTCTCTAAGAATGACCAAGAATCCCTCAAAATCCGTTTTTCACCAGTCACATACTTTTTAAGGATACTGTCAACTACTTTTGCACATGTATAAGTAATACTATCTCTGCCATCGACCACAGGACGCATAGGGGGATCTTGGATACTTTTATGAATTTTTGGGATTCCGAATAGAATAGGAATCCTAGGGGCTGGTTGTACTAAATAATTGTAAAGTGTTTTATCGATTTTTGCTTCGATATACAAATCTTCTATAAATGATCTCACTTTACGATACACCCCATGTAATTCATTTGTAGAAACCTCTTCACATGTATCACTATCTAATATTGCATTCATTCTCCTGTTATAGTCGTCGATACTCATAACTGCCAATCTACCTCCTTTATCCGGTTTCATGAAACGGACCGGAGCTTGACATAAGTACTGTAAGGAATCTCTTTCCATTTTACTAACATTATGTTTCTTATATTTAAAGGAACCTGGATTGTCAGAACCTGCATTTAAGTTACGGAGATCAAGTTCAGTTATTTGTTCAAACAAAGATATGAGTGGATGTAAGGGAGGGTTATATACACTTGACACACAAAAGTCACTGCTATTATTTAATTGATCACCCATCAATGCTGTTAAATTTAGCCTATGACTAAAAAGTTTTAAATCAATTAGTGTGGCTGCTATTTCAAAGTGGGTGGTAGGTACAAACGTATAACCTTTCGCTAACAATTGTATCATCTCCTCACTAATAAATGTATCTGAATAGTTGAAAATTTTAAAATCCATAGATGAATTGTTCAAAATAATACATTTACCACCGCTCAATGGTGGTGGTACTTCATAGACACTACAGTCTATTATCTCCTCCTGTTCCGGTTCCTCGTTGTTCTTGCCTTCGTATATATAGTATTCGAGGCTCGGTTCCGGAAATTTACTTGATTTGAAACATTTGTAGCCCCACCATCGACAGGGATCTTATTGGTAGTTTTGTTGGTATTAGCAATCCTGTCACTCCTACGGACACCGTTACTAGAAGTTTGGTCTTGAACCACTATTTGTTGATGATGGTTAGCTAAAGACACAGAAGGTGATGGTACAGGTAGGATACCAGCATTCAATACTGACTCATTAGCAACTGGTCTCACATTATTGTCACTCAGGAAATTATTATTATTATTCGATTGGGAAGTAGGTGGTTTGGGGTATGCTGTTAGATGTGATAGTTATAAAAAAATTTTAAGTTTCTAGTTGATTGTATTTTTATGCATCCATGAAATGATTTATTGATTGATACAGTTCGTGAAATATTATATTTAATTGTGAGTTGTACGGTTAGATTTTAGTATTTAATTTGTGAAGTCTTATTTTAATTTTAATTTAATTTTATTTTCATTTCACAAATGATTTTAATTTATAAGTATATACCTTTAATTGTCTGTATAGTGACTTCATAATGTAATTAACCAATGTGATTCAGTAGTACTTTATATTAAGGCATTTGCTTATGGAGTTGCCTTTTGACTTGTTGGTTCTTCTGAAGACGTTGAGTGAATTTTCACTTGACGAAAAGTGGACATTTTAAATAGTACACTTAATTAAAACTAAAATTTCTTTTGCTTTGAATTACAGTCTGGTGTCTGTATCGAGTTTTACGGAGTTCCGTGATTCATTTCTTGTGTTTTAACAGTTCTTTGTGTAGTTCCTGAATTAATATGAATTTCACTTTTACATAGTATTCGGTAGATTTAAAAATATCTTCTATATTCTTGTGCTTCCTTGTAAAAGGATATGTTTGCACTTATTTGAGACGTGTTTCTCCTGAACTAATATATTCACGGAATTTCTTCCATCCATATACTATTGCTGACAGTTCCTTTTCCCAAGAGATGATTTTTTTGATTTGTTTTTGTTTTTCTGATTTAGGATCACATCTCCTGTACCATTCTGACTATTTTTAACTTGCAACACAGCTGACTTATTCATATTATAGTCAATATTAAAATACTATAATTAGTTTCTTAAACAATTCAGAAAAAAATCTCCTGTTCAAAGTTCCACTCCCAAGCTATATTTCACTCTTAACAGCTTTTGTTATAGGCTGTTATTTCAGACATATCAGATACAAACTTTTGCTGAACATATTTCTTGAAATATCTGTAATATGCTTCTGGCGATGGCATTTGCATAACTGCTCAAATGTTTTCTGGATTTGTCTTCAAACTTAGTGTTGCTCGTCCCTCTCTAACATAGATGACAAGCAGGCGGGGTATTTCGTTTAGATGCTTTAATACATACAAACACATCAGGATGGATAGCATCATCATAAAATATAAACAAACTGGTTAACAGACAGATCTTATATACATACATGCTTAACAGCTTACTAGCATGCAGTCAGACTTGCATGTGCTCAGTATTTATACACCTGTGCAAGCCCTTGGACAGCTTCTTAAAGGTACATACACACACAGTGATTTACACTTAGTGTTTTAAATAAATGACTTGTGTATTTCAGATGTGTCACTGTAATACTGCATTTGATTTATTTGCCTCGAAACTATGACGTGTTCCATTCAACAGCTTTATTAGTTTCTTGTTATGCTGCTGTTCTGTGTAGCCTGCACTTATAGATCATCACTTATATTTAAAACACCTTCCAAAACTGAAGAAGCCACTTATGATTCTGTGCCTTCACAGAGACATCTGTAATGCCTGCTTGTGCCCTGGCTTTAGCATATGGACGACTGCTTTTTCTTTATATCGGGATTCATACCCTTTGACATTAGAATATATCCCCTGTGATTCAGACTTCTTATTTTTCATGTTCTTGTACTTTAACATGTCTTTGCGTGTTTATTCATTTCTTCTTATGCTCAGCTTGTGTCTGTCTCCACACTAAGGTATAAGCAGTTATGCTTACTGTACCTTGTGAGGCTTCATTTAGCTGTACAGCAGCTCTTAGGAGCACAACTGATGCTGATAAAATAAATGGAAGCCTGAGGAATGTTTTCCTTCTTAATAATGTATTACATATACTCAGTTTGGATTTTTTTCATTTAGCTTTGTCTGCCAGAAATTCTGGTTTGCATCTGGCACTGAAAGGAACTTAGCATTTGGCATTCTTCTGACCACTTCACATGTATCACTATCTAATATTGCATTCATTCTCCTGTTATAGTCGTCGATACTCATAACTGCCAATCTACTTCCTTTATCCGGTTTCATGAAACGGACCGGAGCTTGACATAAGTACTGTAAGGAATCTCTTTCCATTTTACTAACATTATGTTTCTTATATTTAAAGGAACCTGGATTGTCAGAACCTGCATTTAAGTTACGGAGATCAAGTTCAGTTATTTGTTCAAACAAAGATATGAGTGGATGTAAGGGTGGGTTATATACACTTGACACACAAAAGTCACTGCTATTATTTAATTGATCACCCATCAATGCTGTTAAATTTAGCCTATGACTAAAAAGTTTTAAATCAATTAGTGTGGCTGCTATTTCAAAGTGGGTGGTAGGTACAAACGTATAACCTTTCGCTAACAATTCTATCATCTCCTCACTAATAAATGTATCTGAATAGTTGAAAATTTTAAAATCCATAGATGAATTGTTCAAAATAATACATTTACCACCGCTCAATGGTGGTGGTACTTCATGGACACTACAGTCTATTATCTCCTCCTGTTCCGGTTCCTCGTTGTTCTTGCCTTCGTATATATAGTATTCGAGGCTCGGTTCCGGAAATTTACTTGATTTGAAACATTTGTAGCCCCACCATCGACAGGGGTCTTATTAGTAGTTTTGTTGGTATTAGCAATCCTGTCACTCCTACGGACACCGTTACTAGAAGTTTGGTCTTGAACCACTATTTGTTGATGATGGTTAGCTAAAGACACAGAAGGTGATGGTACAGGTAGGATACCAGCATTCAATACTGACTCATTAGCAACTGGTCTCACATTATTGTCACTCAGGAAATTATTATTATTATTCGATTGGGAAGTAGGTGGTTTGGGGTATGCTGTTAGATGTGATAGTTATAAAAAAATTTTAAGTTTCTAGTTGATTGTATTTTTATGCATCCATGAAATGATTTATTGATTGATACAGTTCGTGAAATATTATATTTAATTGTGAGTTGTACGGTTAGATTTTAGTATTTAATTTGTGAAGTCTTATTTTAATTTAATTTTATTTTCATTTCACAAATGATTTTACTTTATAAGTATATACCTTTAATTGTCTGTATAGTGACTTCATAATGTAATTAACCAATGTGATTCAGTAGTACTTTATATTAAGGCATTTGCTTATGGAGTTGCCTTTTGACTTGTTGGTTCTTCTGAAGACGTTGAGTGAATTTTCACTTGACGAAAAGTGGACATTTTAAATAGTACACTTAATTAAAACTAAAATTTCTTTTGCTTTGAATTACAGTCTGGTGTCTGTATCGAGTTTTACGGAGTTCCGTGATTCATTTCTTGTTTTTTAACAGTTCTTTGTGTAGTTCCTGAATTAATATGAATTTCACTTTTACATAGTATTCGGTAGATTTAAAAATATCGTCTATATTCTTGTGTTTCCTTGTAAAAGGATATGTTTTCACTTATTTGAGACGTGTTTCTCCTGAACTAATATATTCACGGAATTTCTTCCATCCATATACTATTGCTGACAGTTCCTTTTCCCAAGAGATGATTTTTTTGATTTGTTTTTGTTTTTCTGATTTAGGATCACATCTCCTGTACCATTCTGACTATTTTTAACTTGCAACACAGCTGACTTATTCATATTATAGTCAATATTAAAATACTATAATTAGTTTCTTAAACAATTCAGAAAAAAATATCCTGTTCAAAGTTCCACTCCCAAGCTATATTTCACTCTTAACAGCTTTTGTTATAGGCTGTTATTTCAGACATATCAGATACAAACTTTTGCTGAACATATTTCTTGAAATATCTGTAATATGCTTCTGGCGATGGCATTTGCATAACTGCTCAAATGTTTTCTGGATTTGTCTTCAAACTTAGTGTTGCTCGTCCCTCTCTAACATAGATGACAAGCAGGCGGGGTATTTCGTTTAGATGCTTTAATACATACAAACACATCAGGATGGATAGCGTCATCATAAAATATAAACAAACTGGTTAACAGACAGATCTTATATACATACATGCTTAACAGCTTACTAGCATGCAGTCAGACTTGCATGTGCTCAGTATTTATACACCTGTGCAAGCCCTTGGACAGCTTCTTAAAGGTACATACACACACAGTGATTTACACTTAGTGTTTTAAATAAATGACTTGTGTATTTCAGATGTGTCACTGTAATACTGCATTTGATTTATTTGCCTCGAAACTATGACGTGTTCCATTCAACAGCTTTATTAGTTTCTTGTTATGCTGCTGTTCTGTGTAGCCTGCACTTATAGATCATCACTTATATTTAAAACACCTTCCAAAACTGAAGAAGCCACTTATGATTCTGTGCCTTCACAGAGACATCTGTAATGCCTGCTTGTGCCCTGGCTTTAGCATATGGACGACTGCTTTTTCTTTATATCGGGATTCATACCCTTTGACATTAGAATATATCCCCTGTGATTCAGACTTCTTATTTTTCATGTTCTTGTACTTTAACATGTCTTTAGGTTTATTCATTTCTTCTTATGCTCAGCTTGTGTCTAAGGTATAAGCAGTTATGCTTACTGTACCTTGTGAGGCTTCATTTAGCTGTACAGCAGCTCTTAGGAGCACAACTGATGCTGATAAAATAAATGGAAGCCTGAGGAATGTTTTCCTTCTTAATAATGTATTACATATACTCAGTTTGGATTTTTTTCATTTAGCTTTGTCTGCCAAAAATTCTGGTTTGCATCTGGCACTGAAAGGAACTTAGCATTTGGCATTCTTCTGACCACTTCAACTGTAAGCAATGAGTAATGATCAGTTTTAATCCTTTCATTCAGATTTTGGAGATGAATGCAAATGTCAAATTGTCTTTCTTTATAATAGCCACAACACTGTTCGTTCATTCTCTTGGTTGCAGTTTGCTTCCTATTACCACCTAAACTCTCCCTTCTTTTTAGCTCCTGTTCTACATTTCTTCAGAGACCTAGAGGTGTTCTGGGTGCATGTCTCACTGGCTTCGGCCTTCTTTGTATGTGACATTACTCTTAGTCCTGTAAACAAATTTGTATAATCATGTAGGATATCATTATTACATCTCTGCACAGAATCAGAGATGTCTCCATGACAGTACAATTGATTCCATATACATGCAGTCTTTGTTTCTACACTGTGAATTTGTTTACCATTCTTTGTTTTTCTTATGATCAAGAGCATACACGGATGCACAAAATGGATATACTTGAATGAAAAAGAAACTTTTATCAACAGTGTATGGATGTGTGAAATTCTATGAATATGTTGTTGGTAAAGAAGTTCAAGTTGAAACTTATCAGAAACCTTTACAAAATATATGCAGAAAGTTTGTTTTACAAGGTACCTCTAAAACACAAAGGATGTTACTAAATCTACAGAGATATGAGACAAAACTGATATTCAGATCAGGCAAGGAGTTGCACATAGAGACACTAAAAATAATATATTTGTCATAGGAGCATGAAGAATTGTTAGAAGGACTACAGATTATTTGTTAAGTACCATTGTTATCAGCAAGGAAAAAAATATATATTCAGACCTTTATTGATAATGACTTAGAAATGTAGGTACTAGAAGATATCACAGATGAAAAGCTGGCCTTTGTAGAACTCATCAGTAAGAAAAGAAATGAATTATTATTTTTCTTTCAAGGAAGAAATAATTTTTATCTGAGGCTTAATGTTCAATGCTGAGAAAATAATGTCTCCCAGTCAGAAAAGAAATGCTTGTTAGGATACATGGCTTGCATCAGGGAAAGAGTAAAATGCAAATAAAAGAGAAGGAGATGTAGAGGTGTATCATTTGTAGTCCATGCCATAACAAATTCTAGCATGCCCAGTTACAGATTGTTTATGGGTTACACTGGGTACAAATGTGTTTCAGTTCATAGATGCCATCCATCTTACATATTACAGGTTCCATGAAATTATCAGACAGGCAGACACAACAAGTACAAGTGTGATTAGTGCATTAAAATATATATTTTTGAGATAGGATACATATGTGACATTGTATATGACAGTCATCTCAATAGCAAGTGGAAAGAAGTCCCCAAATAGTGAGAAATCTAAAAAAAAAAAACTTTGAGGATTACCACCTGCAGTTCTGGAGTGTTGGTATACTCCACTGCACTGACTCTGTATACTTCAGCCACATTGCTGATGCCTGAAAAGTAAACTAATATAAAGGAAGTGCTGGAAAGAAATCAGTAGTCAGAAATACTACTATGACAGAAACCACTATCAGTAATGAGGGCTTCAGAGGTCTTAAAAATCTAGAAACCATAGGACAGTTCACAGTATGAACCTGGAGTAATTGCTAAAGCAGCCAATATTCAGTGTATGGATGTGTAGAGTGCGTAATGATGCAGCCAGTTCATGCCTGGGTTCCTGTCGGTTGTAGCCTGGGATGTCTTCAGGTCCCATGGAGGCTGTCTTCTTGACTTTGAGAGAGCAGTGATGTCCTGTTCCCTAGTGATGAGAGTTGGGTGTTCAGGTACTGGGGATGTCCTGCTTCCATGATGGGAGGCAGAGGTAATATATTTCCACTGACTCTGCCAACCAGTGGATTGGCTACATCTATGGCATTTGTGTATGTGGTGTCCTTGACCACCAGTTCTGCACAGATCTGGGAACTTCCTTTGGGAATTCTGAAATATGTGAGGAAGGTTCATAGATATGTACAAGGCTAATGGCCCTGGAGCCTTTACAAGCCTAGCCCGTAGAGGTGCCCTGGCATCATGCTGCCTGACGTTAGTTCCCAGTGCCTCTATCAAGTAGAGCCACTGGAGTGATCCCGGGGTGAACTTTCTATTTTCCATCCACTCATCAAGATTTCTCTTGAAGAGGCCTGGAGAGGTGGTCTGCTTGACATGTATGGGAAGTCTATTCCAGAGCATGGCCAGTCTCTGGGTTATGAACCTGTCCCCCCAGCATGTTCTGTTGATTGTGGTAATGAGGTTGAGGTCTCTTGAGCACGTGGTGTGGAGGGATTGGGATTTCTTTAGATGTAACATTTCTAACAGAGCTGGGTCAGACATGGCTTTGTAAGTCAAGCAAAGATCGCCTCTTAGTAAAATCTTGGCTAATCCATGGGGGAAGATGAAAAGCTGTATAGAAGAAATAAACTTCTATGCAAGACAAATTATTTAAAATTGAAGTTCCAGGAAGTTAAAGAACCATTGCTGATACACCCATTCCAGATACAAGGAAAGAATTATGATAACTGTGATATTCAGCAGTTGCAGATAGAGAGAAACTGCTGATATTGCATCTCCCAGCTAAGCTGTAGTGTAACACCAAACTATCTGGGCTAGGATTCAGAAAACTGTCAGTGGTAAGACAGGCAAAAAGGGCCTTTTAATGTGATCTTGGAAAGCAGCGATTTAAAAGCATTCACAGCAATTAGGAAAGACCTCATTATCAGCTAATTATTCATATCGCTAAATCGCACTCTGATTAACATAAGTGCTAACAAGTACTCTGCAGTGGTAATCACCAACACTGGCCCACGCTTTACGTTGGCACAGACACCCCCCCCCTTTCACTCCCCCATGCATATACACACATTCAAGTACACCCACACAGACACATCCCTGTACCTCTCATCTGCCTCTGCTGTCACAGAACATGCATGACTTTCACTGTTGAACTGCCCTGACCCTTTTCAAAAACCCTTACAGTCAGTCAATAATGCCAGACATTAGAGTTTCATACATCTTATTATTCCTTACGGCTTCTTACTGGAAAATCGCTTGTTCTATTAAGATGTTCTTCATTCCACATTGCTGCAGTCCTAACTATTGGGTAGTCCGCTGTCCAGTCGGCCCGAATACCAAAGTATACTGCGGTCCGCGGCGCGTGTGAACTTGGGCGTCAATGCGTCAGGGTACTAATGCGCATGACCGACGTCATATCCTCAGTCTTTTTTGCCGCATGGTCCGATGCAGAAGCAATTTTGCGAGTGCAGGTTGGCGTTCTGAAAGTTTCTGAAGTCAGAGTTTCAGACCGAATCAAAGTTGGCAACATTTTGGTTTTTCTTGCCTCAGTATTTAACCGGATGTCAGAAAAAGTGAATAACTGTATTTCTTGTGGGAAACAGATACCTCATAGGGATTACCATACTTTGTGTATACCTTGTTTAGGGCCTGAGCACGGCGTTGTTGGATGCGCTCTTGTGCTAGATTTAACAAACGCACTATTAAGAGAAGGTTAGACTGTGCCAGGTTAGTGTTTGGGAAGCGTTGTAATTATAAAATGCGGATGAAAAGCGCAAGGACAAAGCAGCGAAGTTTGAGGGGAAGAACCGACAGTCCCGGACGCCGGTTCTTTAGAGGGCTCAGTGGAGCCGGAGGTTCTGCCAGGAGTTTCTTTGGAGTCTCAGGGAGAAACTGTATTGTTGCAGGATGTGTCCTCTCAGGAAGTAGGCCAGGCTGAAGGGGCTTCTCAGGTGGCTGTTCTTCCTTCTCTTCCTAAGGTGGTTAGGGCCTCCTTCTGTTGCCAAGGCTTCTTTAAGAGGCAGGCATACTTTAGGTTCTGTGGGGGTTTCTCCTAGTGTTTCAGGGTCTTTGCCTAAGAAGTATATGCTAAAAATGGCAGAGGATTTGATTACTATGATTAGAGGTTCTATGCCCCCTCCTGATAAGAGGCCTAGGGTGGAACCTGAGTTTGAGAGTTTTGAGCAATGTTCGGAGGCTTCTGAGTCTTCTGCTGAGGACTTGCAGGAGTATCCTCCTTATTCTGATTCTGATGTGGATGATTCTACTCCTTCAGCTTCGCCTCCTGAGGATTTTTCTTTTCAGAGACCCTGCATTCCATGAGGGAGCATTTTAAATGGGAAGGAGAAGATTTCTCTGATACCAGGAAGAGGCTTAGAGAATTCTTGTTTTACCCCAGCATAGGCCTTTAGCTATACCTCCTGTTCTGAATGTTGTAGAAGATGTTTTTGCAGAGGCTTCACTAAATCCTGATTCTTTGCCTCCTGCCCCAGTTAAACCGGATAGGTACTATAGGGTGCCTGAAGCCCATAAGTATCTTTTAAGAGTCCGACCCAGAAACTGTCTCTCAGGGGCCTAAAGGTGTGAAGGCTTCTGTGGTTAAAAATCCTGTTCCTCCTGATAAAGAGGCAAGGGCTTTGGATAGATGGGGAAAGAAAGTGTACACTTCTTCCACTTTAGCCATGAGGGCATTGAATTGTCAGTTTCATATGTTAAAATATCAGAATTATCTCCTTTCTCAATTGAAGTCTAAGGTGGATGCTCTGGCTGAAGGTATTGAGTGTAAAGAGCTGCAGGATTTAGTTCATGTTTCTGAACAAGTGGGAAAGCATTCTTTGCAGTGTGGTTTTGATGCTGTGCAGGCCTCCTCGAGAGTGGCTGCCACTGGTTCTGTTCTTCGTAGGCACGCCTGGTTGAGAGATCAGAACTTAGCTGAGCATGTTAAGACAAGGATTTTGGATGCTCCTTTACAGTCTGATGTGTTGTTTGGTTCGCCTGTGGAAGCAGTTTTAAAGAAAATGGAGGACAAGGCTAAGTCTATGCAAACTGTTAAGGATTTTTTGCAGGTGCAGCCTCCGAAGTTTAGTAGGAATTGGCCTACTAAGGGGTGGACTTATCCTGCTTATGATTCCCAGTCTAGGGGTAGGTCTAGACGTGGTAGGGGCAGAGCTCAAGGTTCTTTTAGGCCTAGGACAGGAGTTCACCTGCTCAGACTTCTGGTGAGGGCAGGGGTCAGTCCTTTCGTAAGCAGACCCAATGACTTGCCTTTTCAGCTGCCAGTACATTCTCGCCTGGCGGCACCTCTAGGAGGAAGACTGTCTCTTTTCAAAGAAAATTGGGATTTAATTACCCAAGACAAATGGGTTCTGGATATCATTCACCACGGTTACAGGTTTTATTTCCATACCTTGCCTCCTTTCAAAGGCATGCCAGACATTCCTCCTCTACAAAGAACAGAGGCTCGCAAACAAATTTCTCTGTTACTCCAAATAGGAGCCATTCAGTCAGTTCCTGTGCCAGAAAGGGGCCTAGGATTTTATTCTCGCCTGTTCCTGGTACCAAAGAAGGGGAACACGTGGAGACCAATTTTGGATTTATCTATCCTCAACACTTATCTGGACATTCCAAAGTTCAAAATGTTGACGTTACAACAGCTTTTACCTCTGCTGGGCAAAGATCACTGGATGGTAACTTTAGATCTCAAGGAAGCTTACCTTCATGTGCCTATAAGACTAAGTTGCAGAAAGTATCTGCGTTTCGAGCTGGAAATTCTCATTATCAGTTCTCTGCATTGCCCTTTGGCTTATCTACCAGAGTATTCACAAAGGTTCTGGCTCCAGTGATAGCTTACTTCAGGATAAAAGGAATTCAAATCTATCCTTACTTGGACGACTGCCTGATTCTGGCTCAAGAAAAGGAAGACCTTCTACAGCATTTGGAATATGTCATAGCAGTGCTAAGATGCCTAGGGTATTCTGTGAACGAAATAAAGTCCAGTCTAGTACCCTCTCAAGACATGTGCTTTCTGGGTGTGAGACTGAATACAGCAGCCCAGATGGCCTTTTAACCCCGGACAAACAAAAGAATCTTTCCAGTTACTTCCATCAATTATCTCTTCAGTCCGGGCTGACTGCAAGGACAGTCCTTCAAGCCTTAGGGTTCATGGCATCTTGTATTCTGGTGCTTCCCAATGCCAAACTGCATATGAGGAAGCTACAATGGTATCTCAAAAATCTATGCACACAGCACTGCCAGGATTTGGACACTGTCATTCAAATAATACCTTGCATTCAAAAGGAATTTTTGTGGTGGGCTCAGGAATGTCACCTAAACAAGGGACTCTCTGTGACCCGGCCAGAGGCAAGTCAGATTCTAACGACAGATGCCTCAGACATTGCTTGGGGAGCTCATCTAGATGGAAAGTGGATACAAGACAAGTGGCCTGCCAGACTACAGCATCTACATATCAACATGAAAGAGATGTTAGCAGTCCAGTTTGCATTAATGGCTTTCAAGGAGTTACTTCTTCCAGGGCAGGTGTTGATTCTAACAGACAACACAACTGTCATGTGGTACATCAACAAACAAGGGGAACACATTCTTACCCATTGTGCAGGCAAGCAATGATTTTATGGGAGACTGCGCTCAGCTTGCAACTAACTCTTCAGGCAAGGTTTCTGCCGAGCACAGAACTCCTTAGCAGATGTGTTAAGCAGACAAATCATGGATCCCCACGAGTGGAAACTGGATCTTCATGTATTTCAAAATTGACAGTGTCATGGGGAACTCCAGACATAGATCTGTTCGCTTCTCCACTAAACCACCAGCTGCCAAAGTTTTGAAGGATTTCATCACACAGCTTGGAAAGTGGATGCTCTTTCTTTCAGTTGGAAAAATCTTCATGTGTATGCTTTTCCACCTCTGCCTCTTCTCCCAAAGGTGCTTCTAAAGGTCAGACAAGACAAGCCAAGGATGATTTTAATAGCTCCAGATTGGCCTCGGCAGCACTGGTACCCATTACTGAGGAGTCTGGTAAGGAAGCCTCCATGGCCTTTACCCTTGATTCCACACCTATTGTCTCAGAGGGACGGTCATCTGCTCAATGTCAAGCTTCAAACTCTTCATCTAACAGCCTGGCATATTCTGTTTTGAAAGACAGCAGGTCTCAACTTCCTCAACAAGTTTTAAATGTGATTATGGAAGCAAGAAGACCTAGTACAAGGAAAGTGTGCAGAAAAATGGAAGAGATTTTTATTTTGGACTGCAGCAAAGAATTTGGAGATTTCGAGCCTAATTTGAGTGTGGCTCTTCAATATCTTACTGAGTTATTGGACAAAGGTTTGTCTTTCTCTTCCATTAAGATTCATGCTGCAGCAATTTCAGCTCACTATGATTGTGACCCACCATTGTTTTCACATCCTTTGTTCAAGCAATTTCTTAGGGGCAAAGAATATAAGACCCCACGTAGAGCTCCTACTCCTGCTTGGGATCTCAATTTTGTGTTGGAGAAACTTACTCTACAACCTTTTGAGCCTGCAGCTACTGCTGACCTGAAATACTTGTCTTGGAAGACTGCTTTTTTGTTGGCCATTACTTCTGCAAGAAGGGTTTCTGAGTTACAGTCCCTTATGGCGGTTGAGCCTTTTTGATTTTTCATAAGGATAGGGTATCATTACTAATCCTTCCTTTATGCCTAAGGTGGTTTCTAGTGTGGCTTTAAACCAAACTATTCATTTGCCTACTTTTTATGCAGATCCCCAAAATAAAGGGGAAAAGATTTTGCACACTTTAGATGTACACAGGCAATTCGTTATTATTTAAGCAGGACTAAGGATTTTAGACAGTCTCAGCAGTTGTTTGTTTCTTTTGCTTTGAGTTCAGGGCAAGCCTGTGTCAAAACAAACTATTTCTAGGTGGATTGGGTTTTGCATTGCATTTTGTTATTCCCATCATGGCAAAGAGATTCCAGCGGGATTAGGCCTCATTCCACTAGGGCTACTGCCACTTCAACAGCATTTCTAAGGGGGCCGGCAACTAAGGATATTTTGGAGGCAGCTACTTGGAGTTCAGTGCATACTTTCTCTAAACATTACCACCTTCCTCTCTACTCTAAGTCTAGGGCTGGTTTTGCCACAGCTATTTTGCAAGGCATGTTATCAGCTCCTGCTTCCTTATGATTTGCCAGCCTCCCTTACCTCTGCTTTGGGATTCTACCCAATAGTTAGGACTGCAGCAATGTGGAATGAAGAACATAGTACAGTTTTGTACCTACCATAAATGTAGATGTTCGAGGATCCACATTGCTGCAGTCCAATTTCCTTCCCCTCTGTGTTTAGGGGTGGTTGTGTAGGTGAGATTATATTCTGGTACCTTTGTATATATTGTGTATATTTTGGTGCAGGTATGTTTGGTGTGTTTTGGTTTTGGCCTTGTCTTTTAGGGTCTTCTGACATCTGGGGCAAGAAAAGACTGAGGATATGACGTCGGTCATGCGCATTAGTACCCTGGTGGTACTGGCGCCAGTCTAATGCGCCGTGACCGCCAGCCATATACTTTGGTATTCGGGCCGACTGGACAGCGGACTACCCAATAGTTAGGACTGCAGCAATGTGGATCCTCGAACATCTACATTTATGGTAGGTACAAAACTGTACTTTTTAAGCATGTCATAGTAATATTTAAACAGTGGCACTATTGTCTGGTGCCCCACCCCCCTTCAGAATAGTACAGCCAGTGCTCATTGTAGGGATAGTTGAGAAGTTTGGAAGCTCTGCCATATATATATATATATATATATATATATATATATATATATATATATATATATATAAATACACACACACACACACACACACACACACACACACACACACACATATTCTCTCACTCATGCAACCATTTGCACATTCACACATACACACCTACCATACCTATCCCCTAACTAACCCTGCTACTGTAACCACTCAGATGGACCCACACACACACCTGACACTATTCTTACTAACTCATGCAGCCGTACACATACATCCCCCAATACTACCTATATGCTAAATTGCCTGGCAATTACCTCTTACATGATGTCATCAATTGAAAGTAATGAGTGAATGCAAGCTCTGGGCTCTGTTAATAATTGTGGATTGTAGTAGTGATTTACATGGGTAGTGGTTCTGTGAATTGTTCAGCTGTGTAAATCACTTACTGCAGGTTTTTCAGGGTGGAGCATGACTTATCAATGCCTCTCCCCATTTGCTGTAGGCCAAACAGATAGCCCACCATGATACTGCACCTCCATGAGATCCGTCTCTAAATCACAAACATCTACCGCCAACATCAAAGAGGTCTTAGCTGGTGGTAATGTTTTTGAATCTCAAGGTTTATGTCCAGTGTAAGCCCTATTAAATTCTACGGAAAAGCATTGAAGTACCCAGATACATAAACTGTTCCAGAGTTAAGAATGATTCTAAGGACTCAAAAAATTTGCTTTATTAAAATTGTATTTGAATTTGTGCAAAAAAAAAATATTTTTATTTAAGGAGATAGTATCCTTAGCTAGAGACAACTTTTTATATCCTGTTTATCTTTGCTGACTGACAGCCATCAGCTTTCCATGACTCAGTGTACCCATTCATTCCCCGTAGGATAAGAACCAATCACATGAGGCCATATGATAAGATCCAATCATGTGAGGCCATCATCCAGGCAGCCACTATGGTTTTCTGACTGAATACTAACCCCTGATCCCCTGTGGCAACCAGTGATCTCGGCACATAGTACTGACATCACAGACATGAAGTACTCCTGCATAAACCTGACTCCAGTCACAGTGTGCTATGCTGTGCTTGTACATCTCTGTTACAGCTTAGAGGTTGCTGGAAAACCTGCAATTCACCAAACTTCTGTTAGGTGTCAGTACAGTAGAATGCCTGCTGCCTCATTCTACCTAGGAGGTGCAAGCTGGCATTGGCCTCTCATTCTGTCCTCCCTCATCAACTTCCCCCAACCAAGGTAGCTTGTCAGTCCCAGGTCTTTAAGTCACAGTCAGGGCTTCATTCTTCTGTGTGATGGAGTCCACTAGTTAATTTAAAATGGTCAGTGTAACATCTTGCATGCTGCTGAACAGATTTATATTTACATATATTTTTCTAACTTTTAAAAAAGAGGATGTTATAGCTATGGATATGAAACTTTTTTAAGACTTAGGAGCTGGTTGCATTGATTATGTACCATGTGGTATATAATTGCTCTTGAAAGTTTTCAGTTGGAAGATGATTCTTATGGAGGTTGGACCAAAGCTTGCGTGCCTTTGTGTTTATCAGACCTCCTGACATGACATGCGGTTTGTTTCATAATTTCCTATTAAGCAAGCTGCTCTGACCTTTTCAAAAGAAGTAAGAGCATTAAATTTAATAGTTTATCCCTACTGATGTGCAGGAATGTAGCATTTTGTAACTTTTCAGGCTTCTCAGCTTATCACTTACAATGAAGAATACATCAAATTTCGGGATCCAAAGCTTGTTTGATTTTTCTGTTTCTTTGCTGCAAGATCATTCTTTGTGGTTGCATGTGAGCCATTTTCCACTGAGAATTATACCTCTACATCTCCAATGCAGACAAACTCTTGAAAACTAATTTATTTATTTACTTGGGCATATGTATTTCTCCTCTTCTGTAAATGGATCTTATGACACCACCTGGTGCCTGCACAGCAAGTAAGACAGCAACACTGTGTGTATATTTTAACCTCCATGTAGTCTATAATGCACACTGAGTTCTCTGCATTTTATGACATTCCTTTACTTAGCCTGTTAGCATTTAAAGATATATATATGCTTCATGTTTTACAGGTAGCAAACATTATGAAAACAATGTACAAACATAAAAAAATAAAACCACACATTGAGAAGATAAACAAAATGCAAATTGAATAAAATATTTTTAGACATAATACTCACATAGGCACTTTTAAGCCTCAGTAAAAAAAAGCTTGATCAGTCTCTGAAAGCCTTCCAATGATTTTTAGTAAGGGGCAGGCCACATGGCTACAGCCATAGAAATAACAGTGCCACTACAGGAATGGAAGTCTTTTATGTGGTCTTCAAAGCAGTAGCTAAGGTCCCAGCTAATGCTGCTAGAGGACTCTGTCAGCATTTTAGAAAAGATAGAACTCTCAAGTATTGACAATAGTTGTTTAAGTAGCTGTGATTTAGGTCATGGCTGCTTATAGGACTCTTGCAGAGTGTGTGTGTGTTAGGAAATGTATCAATGTGCTATTTCAGTTTTTTGCTGATGTCTGAAAGGCATTTCTGACAGTGAAATGTAGAGCTTTTGTATAGAAATGCTATTATTGCTTTTTTGTTTCTCAACATGGACATCATTTGGAGGATTGCCCAAGATGCTAACTGACCTGGCTATAATTCAGTCAGACTTCATGAACAGTACATTTGTTGAGATGTCTATATGTACTGTGATATTTCTTTTTGTTCAGGAAGCGTAAAGTTTGAATTGTTTATGTACTGATGCAAACTAAATGAAAAAAAAGTCTGTATTACTGTGTATTTCTGTGTCCTACTTAGCAAGACATTCAGAACTAATTAGTTCATTGAGGAAATTTTAGAAGTAAATATTTTTCAAAATGTGAATCTTTACATAAACTAAGTTTCAGTGGTATGTTTCATTTTTTGTAGTACACTTTATGCATTATATTTCTTCTAATATTTATTTCTCATTAACAGTATAACTAGACTAGTCCATATAATTTGCACTTTATATATTTTTTCAATTGTCTTCTTATTCTTTACAGCACCAGCGACATCTGTCTTTACCAATAATGCCAAGCAAACCACCCACAAAGAAAGGTTTCTTCAGGGAAGAAGCAGACCATTTTAAGAGTTTCCTTGGCAGAAGATTGAGCAAGTTAATTAATTCCCCGGAAGAACCTCAAAATGAATTAAAAAAGTTCTACGATTCCTGGGTTAGTAAACCTGTTGAATATCATGGGCTCCTGCTCCCTTGTATTGAAGGGCCTGCTGTTAAAGTTTGGGTTCAGCGATACCTGCGATGGGTTTCCGAGGCACAGATCCTAGGAGGTGGAGCACTTACTGCCATGTCCAAAGTCTTTGAACTCATGGAGGAGATACAAGGACTGCAGAGAGAACTGGAACAGCAGCAGGAGCTTGTGCCTTTATCTCCCACTCTCCGAGGAAACATTTATTTATCTCTGAGTTCCTCCACACATCTGTCATCATGTTTCCCATTTGCTTCATTGCGCAAACGCTCTTTCAGGCCTGTTATACCAAGAAACACCCTCAAAAGTTTTGGATCTGTGGAGGATTTAGCCAGTAGAGAGGATGAGTATATTGATGTGGGGGATCATTAATTTTTTTTTTCTTTTTTTTCAGGGTAATAACTGTCAGAACAGTAAGCTTAAGAGTTCCCTGTTTTAGTCCATTTGGTGTGAAATGGAGTAAAAATTACAGCTACCAGTTAGCAAAAGTTAGTTGTATAATCTGCAGCATAAATCACAAAACTAGTGCATCACTTGGAGCCATTTTTCTTTAGTTCTAAGTATATTTATATACATTTCTTTTGAAAAGCTAAGAACATAACAGACATGTAGTAAGCATTTTTTGTGCTTTGTATTCCATGTGAACACTTGTTCTGTCCATTCCGATTGCGCCCTACATCCCTGAGTGCCATTGTTGGGCTGCATTTTTCATCATGCAAATCCACTTTTTTGTACTGAAGCACAGCTGCGTTGTGAGAAGTTTACATTGCAGAGGGCATGTGAGCTGAGCCACTCCATGGAAGTTGCTGTATGCTTATTTTTGTGGTGAAGCGTAGCTGTTTTGTGACTAGAAGTTTTACATATCAGGTGTGTGAGTTGATATATGTAGGTATGTAAACAAATAATGTGTAGCCTTCAGTACTGAGCTCTTTAAAGTTGACAAAGCCATTTTTCATACAGTTTAATTTTTTCTTGCTTATACATTGAGTAGCCCACCTGTTTATTTTTTTTTGTGCCACCTACTGTGTGCCCCTTGCTATCTTTATATTTGCAGTTATTGGCTCATATTCTGTCATCTGACAGTATGAAGGACTGATGGAAGTAATAAATGAAATGCCAAAATGTGCAGCTGGAAGGAATTTACATGTGTGTGCGTACACATGCAGATATATGCATGTGTCTTGGTATATTTAGGTATATATGCACACACTATCACAGAACATTTTAAAGGGCAGCTCCATTTAAAAACTGAAAAACAGGCTTCTGTCATATTTTCTGTGCTGTGACATGCCAGTTTGTTATACACCATTGTGTGGTATGACAGAGGTGGCTGTACTGTGATTTTGTTCTTCAGCAAGGCTGTGTCCCCATTATCTGACAGGCAGTTCACTGTTGTCTATCTACGGACATACAGTGACAGTACTTGGAATTTCTGCTTTCTCCAAGTGTCTGTAGAGAATGAAAGTATGTCTATTATTATGACTTACTGTCCATTTTAATGGTAGTTTTCGATTAAATTATTATTATTATTTTTAAATGGACTTTTAGAAAGATCTTCTAAATGACTTACTTTTGTTAGCTTTCTGTTATAGTTCACTAGTTAAGGATGTTCATCGTGCATATAGCTACAGTCATAACAGATGGGTTCTCCTGCCGTCAGGCGGGTCCTCGGTCGGCCGAATTCCAAAGTCTAGGTCCGGCGTCGGTTGTCGTCGCTTCTTCCCTGACGTCAGTGCGACAGGGGTATAAAAGAACCAGCCGATGCCATTTTCTTCAGTCTTTCTTGCCGCGCGGTGCCCGAAGCAGAAGCAGTTAGCAAGTGCCGGTCGGCCAGCTCCTGAGATTACGAAAAATTTGGAACCGAAGTCTTCTTAAAAGCTAAGTACCCCGTTGGGGAAACTTTTTCTTGCCTCAGACCGATGTCAGACAAAGTTAATAATTGTATTTCTTGTGGGAAGCAAATACCGCATAAGGATTTCCATTCCTTCTGTATACCTTGTTTAGGCCCAGACCACGACGTCTCGGTCTGTCGCTTTTGTGCTACATTCAACAAACGCACTATCAAGCGTCGGGCGGAGTTCGCCCAGCATTATTTTGGGAAAGCATTTAACTATACTATGTCGTCGGATACTCTGACTCCGGTTTTGTCTAAAAAACGCAAAGACAAGGACCGACACTCGAGGTCCGTGGCCTCTACCGACACCACGCCAAAGCCGACTACACATGGTCCGGTTCTCAGCGAGGCGCCTACGCAGCCCCTGATTACTGACAACACATCCTTGGCGGTGTCTCCTGTACCCGAGGTTGCAGGCTCCTCAGCCCACACCCTGACTACAGATACCGAAGCCACGCTTGGCGTTGAAACAGAATGTGGACAGGTCCACCTCCACTCAAGGTGTCTTCAGACCTTCCTCTTCTTTCTCCATCAAGGCTTTCACCAAGTCTAAAGCTACCATGCACCCTAAGAGACCAGCTACACAGGGCCCATCTCCAGGCCCCATGCCTAAGAAACAGATGCTTAAAATGGCTGAGGATTTAATTACTCTAATCAGAGGTTCTCAGCCACCTCCAGACAAAAGAACCAGAGTGGAGGAAGATTCCCCCTCCTCCGATCAGGGCTCCATTATTTCAGAGCACTCTGATTATCAGGAACAGTTTTACTCCCCTTTTGATAACTCTGATGCAGAGGAATCTATTCCTTCTGTATCCCCCCCTGAAAATTACTCATTTGGTGAAACTCTGCATACCTTAAGGGAACACTTCCACTGGGAAGACCAGGATTATTCAGATTCCAAGAAAAGGCTCAGGGAATTTCTTTTGTTACCCCAGCACAGGCCTCTGGCTATTCCTCCTGTCCTGGACATCCTAGATGATGTTTACTCGGAGGCCTGCCTTAACCCGGACTCTCTTCCTCCAGCTCCAGTTAAGCCTGACAGGTACTAAAGGGTTCCTGACTCACACCAATTTCTATACAAAAGCCATGCTGCTGACCTAGAAACCATCTAACAGGGGCTCAATGGAGTTAAGGCCTCCATTGCCAAAAACCCATTGCCTTCTGAGAGAGATTCCAGATCCTTAGAAAGGTGGGGAAAAAAGGTATATACCACGGCTACCTTATCCATGAGGACCTTAAACTGTCAGTTTCATATGCTAAAATACCAACAGTTTCTGTTATCTCAATTGAAAAGTAAAATGTCACAACCTGAACAACCAGACATGAAGGAGTTGCAGGATTCGATGCATAGTGCAGAACAAGTGGGTAAACATACCTTACAATGTGGTTTTGATGCTCTAGAGGCCTCATGTAGAGCTGCTGTTACAGGCTCAGTCATACGTAGGCATGCCTGGCTCAAGGAACAAGCCTTGCCTGATCATGTCAAAGCTAAATTACTAGACACCCCTCTTCAAAAGGATGTACTATTTGGGGCAAATGCTGAGGAAGTATTACGGAAAATGGAGGAAAAGGCTAAATCAATGCAAACTGTGAAAGAATTTCTGCAGGTTCAACCCCCACATTTTAGTAGAAATTGGCCTTCCAAAAACTGATCCTTTCCTGCCACAGACAGACCCCAAAGAGGCAGATACAGGCGCCCGAGGGGCAGAGGGCAAACACAAGGCTCGTACAGAGACAGACAATGGCAAGCTCCTACACAAAGAGGTGGTGAGGACAACTCGCAATCTTTCAGAAAGCAAAACCAATGACTTTCCCCTTTGCATGCCAACCAGGTCTCAAATGGCAGCCCCCTTAGGAGGAAAGCTGTCACTATTCTCAAAAAAGTGGCATATTGTCACAAAGGACAAATGGATTCTGAACATTATAAACAGAGGCTACAAATTCCATTTTCATACCCTTCCAAAAATGAAAGGCATGCCAAACCTGCCACACAATCAAAGGGCAGAGGCACAAAAGCAAATTTCAGATCTTATAAACATGAAAGCTATTCAAGAGGTACCTACGCACGAACAAGGTCAAGGTTTTTATTCCAGGCTATTTCTGGTACCAAGGAAGGGAAAAGATTGGAGACCTATTTTGGACGTAACCATCCTAAACACATTTCTACTTGTACCAAAATTCAAGATGCTCACTCTACAGCAACTTCTTCCCATGCTGGGCAAGGAGTCTTGGCTGGTAACATTGGACCTCAAGGAGGCATACCTGCATGTCCCAATCAGACAAAATTGCAGAAGATACCTCAGATTTCTTGCAGGTTCAACCCATTATCAATTCTCTGCATTGCCCTTTGGTTTATCTACTGCGCCCAGAGTATTCACGAAATGCCTGGCATCAGTAATTGCCTACTGCAGACTTCAAGGGATACAAATATACCCTTATTTGGACGACTGCCTGATCCAAGCGGACAGCAAGCACATTCTTCTGAAACATCTGGCTTATGTAATAATGTTATTAAACTCTCTGGGATGCACAGTCAACAAAGAGAAATCAAGACTAATACCCTCTCGGAAGATAATTTTCCTGGGTGCCAATTTGGACACAAACACCCAGATGGCCTACCTCACGCCAGAGAAGCAGGGGAAACTAATTCAATATTTCAGAACACTGGCAAATTGCACCAGGCTGACTGCAAGGAAAATCCTGCAGGCTCTGGGATTCATGGCATCTTGCATCTTACTAATCCCATGTGCAAAGCTGCATATGAGAAAACTACAATGGTACCTAAAAAACATATGGTCTCAACACAGCCACAGTTTGGAAACAATAATACCACTAATTCCATGTCTGCAAAAGGAATTTCTGTGGTGGGCTCAAGCATGCCAAACACAGGTCTTCCATTCAGCAAGCCTCAAGCAAATCAAGTCATCACAACAGACGCCTCGGACTACGCCTGGGGGGGGCACACATGACAGACCGGTGCATTCAGGGCAAATGGACCCTAAAAGAAAAGCACCTTCACATCAATCAAAAAGAAATGCTAGCGGTGATAAATGCTATTACAGCTTTCAAGGACCTTCTACAACCAGGTCAGCTATTGATAAGAACAGACAACACCACAGTTATGTGGTACATAAACAAGCAGGGAGGAACACATTCTTATCCCCTATGCAGACTGGCCATGTCACTTTGGAACATGGCCATGGACTTACAAATGGAACTACAAGCACAGTACTTGCCAGGCAAGGAAAACACGCTGGCAGACAACCTAAGCAGGAATATGACAGATCCACACGAATGGAAGTTGCATCCAAAAGTTTTTACAGAAATAATCCAAGAATGGGGAAGGCCAGACATAGATCTCTTTGCCTCCCACACAAATCATCAATTGGCAAAATTCTGCTCAAGGATCTTCCATCCAAAGGCCTGGAGAGTGGACGCTCTCTCTTTCAGTTGGACATCAATGACAGTTTATGCCTTCCCACTTCTTCCTCTGCTTCCCAAAGTCCTATTGAAGACCAGAGCAGACAGACCACAGATGATCCTCATTGCTCCGGACTGGCCAAGGCAACACTGGTACCCACTCCTGAG
Source organism: Protopterus annectens (assembly GCF_019279795.1). Lineage (NCBI taxonomy): Eukaryota > Metazoa > Chordata > Ceratodontiformes > Protopteridae > Protopterus > Protopterus annectens. The sequence goes on along the minus strand of NC_056726.1, from coordinate 18,287,926 downwards.
GAGCCTGACGCATTCCCCACCATGGACCCTGCCTCTAATGCCTCTTCTTCTGACTCAGCACAACTTCAAAACTCTTCACAGTCAGCTGAAAACACTCAATCTAGCCACATGGAAGATTCCTTAGCATCGTAGCAGACCCTGCTCTCCAAGGAGGTGCAGGATGTCATTTTGGAGGCCAGAAGGACATCAACTATAAAAGCTTACTCTGCAAAATGGAAAAGGTTTTGTGTTTGGAATGAGAAAAAGGGCCACTGCCCTGGAAAACTGAATTTACCTCAAATACTACAATATTTGGCTGAACTGCTAAGCAGTGGACTTTCATTCTCCTCCATCAAAATCCATGCCTCAGCCATTTCTGCAGAATACAACACTGATCCACCTTTATTCTCTCACCCTCTATTAAGACAGTTCCTCAGAGGGGCTAAGAATTTAAGACCTCCAAGGAAACAACCAATACCTGCTTGGGATCTTAATTTCATTCTGGAAAAACTGACTTTGCCTCCTTTTGAACCAGCTGCCTCATCAGATTTACAATATTTGTCCTGGAAAACAGCTTTCCTGCTGGCTATCACTTCAGCTCATAGAGTTTCAGAACTACAGGCTCTTATGGCTGTCCAGCCTTTTATCATCTTCCATCAGGACAGAGTTTCATTACGTACCAACCCGTCCTTTATGCCTAAAGTGGTATCCAGGGTAGCTTTAAATCAGGCCATACATTTACCTACTTTTTATCCTAATCCTCAAAACAAAGGGGAGAGATTACTGCATTCCTTGGACATCCACAGACAACTGCGTTATTATTTGGACAGAACAAAACCTTTCAGAAAATCATTACAGCTTTTTGTGGCCTATGCCGTAGGAGCTCAAGGAAAGTCAATATCCAAACAGACAATCTCAAAATGGATAGCCCACTGCATACGCTTTTGCTATTCCTTTCATGGCAAAACTGTACCTACAGGAATTAGAACTCATTCTACCAGGGCCACAGCCACCTCTGCAGCTTTCCTCAGAGGAGTTCCAACCAAAGATATTTTAGAAGCAGCCACTTGGAGTTCTGTGCATACCTTCTCTAAGCACTACAACCTACCATTATACTCCAAATCTAGAGCAGGCTTTGCCACTGCAGTCTTGCAGGGCATTTTGGCTCCTCCTAGCTCCACCTAGTGCCTACCACTCCTTTCTTAGCTTTGGTATTCTACCCATCTGTTGTGACTGCAGCTGTATGCACGATGAACATAGTACAGTTTTGTACCTACCATAAATGTAGATGTTCGAGTGCTAATACAGCTGCAGTCCAGGATGTCCTTCAAGGATGCATCTGCAGTCCTTACAAATGGGTTGTCCTGTAGTCAGGCAGCCCTTCAGTCGGCCGGATTCCAAAGTCTGGGTCTGGCTTCGGCTGGTGTCGCGCTTCACCCGACGTCATAGCTGCAGTTCTTCGGGTATAAAGGCATCAGCCGACACCATTTTCCTTAGTCTTTCTTGCCGCGTGGCACCCGAAGCAGAAGCTGTTCGCAAGTGCCGGTCGGTCAGAACCAGAGATTACTACTACCGAATACTACTTCGAAGACTTCTAAAAAGCTAAGTACCCCACTGGGGACTCTTTCTTGCCTCAGCCGATGTCAGAAAAAGTGAATAACTGTTTAACTTGTGGGAAACAAATACCTCATAAAGATTTCCACTCTTACTGCTTACCTTGTTTAGGCCCAGACCACGACGTAGCAGCTTGTCTAGCCTGTGCTTCTTTTAACCGACGGATGCTTAGACGCCGTTTGGAGTTTGCAGAACAGTTTTTCGGCTCTGATTTTGCTTATACCATGCTGTCGGACCCTCCGACTTCACAAATAACCAAAAAACGCAGGGAAAAGGACCGACACTCGCGGTCCGTGGTTTTGGCCGAAACCGCGGTTAAGCCAACCACGAGTGTCTCGGTTTCGGCTGAAACCGAGCAAGCGGTTCTTTCCCCAGCCGAAAACATGCCTTCTACCGAGGCCTCTTCTAACCTGGTGGAATCGGCTTCTGAAATCCAACCTGCAGTTGCGGTTTCTCAGGAATTATCAGACACTATTCCCTTGGATATTTCAACCCCTGCACGTGGAGCTGCTAGGCCTCCTGCAGCCACGTCTATTAAGGCCTTTGCCAGGGCTAAAGCAGCTAAAGCTTCAAAAACGGTGCCTGTCAAGCCCCCCTCTCACAGGCCCAGCACCAGTTCCCATATGCTTTCTTTGGCTGAGGATCTCATTTCTTTAATTCGTGGATCCCAGCCTCATCCAGACAGGACCTCTCATCCACCTCCAGAGAAGAGGCCTAGAGCAGAGCCCCCAGAGCCAGTATCCACAGATGATTCCTCTGATGACTCAGAACATACAGACCCTCCTGAGGCTCCTTATTCTCCTTACGAAGACTCTGATGCTGAAGAGTCCATTCCTTCAGCCTCTCCACCTGAGGAATTTTCCTTTGGGGAAACCTTGCATGCTATGAGGGAACAATTTCAGTGGCAGGGCCAAGATTTCTCAGACTCCAGAAAAAGGCTTAGAACCTTTCTACATTTGCCACAGCATAGGCCTTTAGCTATACCTCCAGTTCTTTCTGTTGTAGATGATGCATTTAATGATGCTTGCACTGCTCCTGATTCATTGCCTCCGGCCCCTGCTAAGCCCGATAGGTTCTACAGGGTCCCAGACACTCATCACTTATACAAGGCTCCTTTTGCAGACCCAGAGACTATCTCCCAGGGCCCTAAAGCTGTAGCAACTGCATCTACTAAAAAACCCCTCCCCTCTGAAAGGGAATCCAGGTCCTTAGAGCGATGGGGTAAAAAAGTTTACACCTCTGCTACTTTGTCAGCTAGGGCTTTGAACTGCCAATTTCATATGATTCAATATCAAGAGTTTATGCTAGACCAGTTAACTAAAAAGCTGTCTTCTGAAGAATCTTTAGATAAGAAATATGTTCAGGAAATGGTACATAACATACAGCAGGTTAGTAACCATTCCTTAAAATGCGGCTATGATGCACTGGAGGCTTCCTTTAGATCAGCCATGACTGGCACAGTTATCAGGAGACATGCATGGTTGAAAGAGCAGGCATTACCAGACCATGTCAAATCAAAGCTTTTAGATGCTCCCATGGACAAAGTCAATTTATTTGGTTCCCCTGCACAGCAGGTACTAAAAAAGATGGAAGAGAAGGCGAAATCTGTACAAACAGTGAAAGATTTCTTACAGGTTCAACCTCCAAGATTTAGCAGGAACTGGCCCTCCAAGAATTGGTCCTTTCCGGACTCCTCTAAGACACAGAGAGGCAGGAATAGGCATTCAAGAGGCAGAAACCAATCCAGGGGTGCCTACAGGGGATGCCAGTGGCAAGGTAACAACCAGCGAGGCACAGACGCAGCCACCACCACTACAACAACACAATCACAGTGACTTGGCTGTGACACCGCCTACCAGGGTCTCAATTATTAAGAATGAGAGCTGTGGAAAAGGTACCATCTATGGAACAAGGAAAGGGATTTTACTCCAGACTCTTCCTGGTACCAAGAAAAGAGAGCAAATGGAGGCCTATTCTCGACCTGTCCACTTTAAACACATTCCTCATTGTTCCAAAATTCAAAATGCTGACCCTACAGCAGCTTCTTCCCATGCTGGGCAAGGAGTCTTGGCTGGTAACTCTAGATCTCAAGGAGGCATACCTGCACGTCCCCATTGACCAAATTGCAGAAGATACCTCAGATTTCTTGCAGGATCAGAGCATTATCAATTCTCAGCATTGCCCTTTGGCTTATCTACTGCGCCCAGAGTGTTCACGAAATGCCTGGCATCAGTAATTGCTCATTGCAGACTTCAGGGAATCCAAATTTACCCCTACCTGGACGACTGCCTGATACAAGCGGACAACAAAAGCAAGCTAACAGAAGACTTACAAAGAGTCATTTACCTGCTGCAAGCACTGGGATATACAGTCAATATAAAAAAGTCAAGACTGATTCCATCCCAAAGAATAACCTTTCTGGGTGCAGAGCTGGACACATCAAAACAAATGGCATTCCTAACTGCAGAAAAGAAAGAGCAACTACCTCTCTACTTCTTGGCATTAACAAAGCAGAACCATCTAACTGCAAGGAAAGTACTGCAAGCCCTAGGCTTCATGGCATCCTGCATAATTCTGGTCCCTCATGCCAGGCTGCATATGAGAAAGCTACAGTGGTACCTAAAGAATTTGTGGTCTCAACACAAGCACAGCCTAGAAACCAAAATTCCAATAATCCCATGCCTGAAGCAAGAGTTCCTATGGTGGGCTCAGGCCTGTCAATCAAACACAGGATTGCCCTTCTGCAACAGTCAACCAAGCCAAACCATCACGACAGATGCATCAGACCTCGGTTGGGGGGCACACATGCTGGACAAGTGCATACAAGGCTTATGGACTCAAGACCAGCTGCGCCTGCACATAAATCTAAAGGAAATGCTGGCAGTAAAATTGGCAATCCAGTCATTCAGACCATTTCTCCAAGAAGGTCAGTTGATGATAAGGACAGACAACACCACAGTTATGTGGTACATCAACAAACAGGGAGGCACACATTCATTCCCTCTATGCCGGCTGGCACTGGACCTGTGGGATGTGGCTCTGAGCTACAACATTCAGTTACAAGCAATTTTTGTACCTGGAAAAGAAAACATTCTAGCAGACATACTAAGCAGAACTACCATGGATGCCCACGAATGGATGCTGCATCCGGACATCTTCAAAGCCATCACAAGAGAATGGGGATTACCACAAATAGACTTATTTGCATCCCCACTCAATCACCAGCTAAAGAGATTCTGCACAAGGACGTACCACCCACTTGCTTGGAAGGTGGACTCCCTATCTTTCAGTTGGAAGAACCTGACAGCATACGCATTCCCACCACTTCCTTTGATGCACAAGGTGCTTTTGAAGATCAAAGAGGAACGTCCGAGGATCATTCTGATAGCTCCAGACTGGCCAAGGCAACATTGGTACCCATTGCTGAGGAGCATGTCTCGGGAACAAATATGGGCACTACCTCTGATCCCATTGCTGTTAACACAGAACAACTACAACATCCTGCATCCAAACCTGAAAACTCTGCAGCTAACTGCCTGGAACATTACATAAGAACAATTAACCCAAATTTATCCCAAAGGGTTAAAGACATAATCCTTGAGGCTCGTAGACCTTCAACAAGAAAGAATTATGCAGCAAAATGGAAAAGATATCTCATTTGGAGTACTGCAAAGGGAGAAGATGTGGCACTGGTAAACATAGCCAACATCCTGGAGTACTTGGCAGAGCTCTTCCATACAGGCCTGTCCTATTCTTCCATCAAGATACATGTATCAGCCATTTCAGCAGAATACAGCTTGGATCCTCCTGTCTTCTCACATCCTCTGCTCAGGCAGTTTCTGAGAGGAATTAAAAATGTAAAACCTCCCAGGAAACCACCACTGCCAGCATGGGACTTGAACTTTGTGCTAGAAAAATTGGCACTTCCTCCTTTCGAACCAGCAGCAACAGCAGAATTACAATACTTATCCTGGAAGACAGCTTTTCTGCTGGCAATCACCTCAGCAAGAAGGGTCTCTGAACTACAGGCATTAATGGCAGTGCAACCCTTCCTGATCTTCCATCAAGATAGAGTGTCCATGAGAACAAATCCTACATTTATGCCTAAGGTGGTATCCAGAGTGTCTTTAAATCAGGCTATCCACCTACCTACATTCCTCCCCAACCCTCAGAACAGGGGAGAAAGACTGTTGCATACCTTGGATGTACATAGACAATTGCGCTACTACCTGGACAGGACCAAGTCCAATAGAAAAACTGACCAGCTTCTGGTAGCATATGCAACAGGAAAGGAAGGAAAACCAATTTCAAAGCAGAGAATCTCCAAATGGATAGGAAATTGCATTAGATTTTGTTACTCCTACCATGGAAAGAAAACTCCAGAGAACATCAGGCCTCACTCCACAAGGGCTACAGCCACTACCACAGCTTTCTTACGAGGAGTGGCTACCAAGGACATTATAGAGGCTGCTACTTGGACCTCCGTGCATACATTTGCCAAGCATTACAATTTACCTTTATACTCTAGATCCCGAGCAGGTTTTGCCACTGCTGTTTTGCAAGGGATCCTAACTACACCATAATCTTTCCTTTTTTCCTCCTCCCTAGTTTAGCTATGGTATTCTACCCATTTGTAAGGACTGCAGATGCATCCTTGAAGGACATAGTACAGTTTTGTACCTACCATAAATGTAGATGTCCGATAGGAATGCATCTGCAGTCAGGATTACCCACCCACCTTCCCTCTGTGGTACTCCTAGGGTATTTGCCATCCTTCAGCTAGCTTGGGGGGGATCTATTATGGTGTATTTGTTTGTATATATGTACATACATGCTTATTTTATGTGTTTGCTCTCTACTATCTGGAAACATTGGCATTTATCCAAATTTAGCCATCCAAGAGGGCACCTGGCATCTGGGGCAAGAAACACTGAGGAAAATGGCGTCGGCTGATGCCTTTATACCCGAAGAACTGCAGCTATGACGTCGGGTGAAGCGACACCAGCCAAGCCAGACCCAGACTTTGGAATCCGGCCGACCGAAGGGCTGCCTGACGACAGGACAACCCATTTGTAAGGACTGCAGATGCATTCCTATCGGACATCTACATTTATGGTAGGTACAAAACTGTACTTTTCCCTCTCTCCTTCCCATCTAGGGGTCTTCTTTTATGGTGTATTTGCTTGCAACTACTGGTCTTTGATTATATTGCATTGCATTAATTACATAATTTTATGTATTGCCTTCTTTCTGGGGGCACCTGACATCTGGGGCAAGAAAAACTGAAGAAAATGGTGTTGGCTGGTTCTTTTATACCCCTGTCGCACTGACGTCAGGGAAGAAGCGACGACAACCGACGCCGGACCTAGACTTTGGAATTTGGCCGACCGAGGACCCGCCTGACGGCAGGAGAACCCATCTGTTATGACTGCAGCTGTATTAGCACTCGAACATCTACATTTATGGTGGGTACAAAACTGTACTTTTCTGCCTTTCAGCTCTAGAGTTATCTTTAGAGTTTGCATCTTCTTTCCATGTCTACATTTTCTAGAGGTACTTAATTTTCCTTCACGGCTCTGCAAAACATGTTTATCGAGTAGTGAATCTAAATTACCCACATATACTGCATTTACCTTCACTGTTGTGGCCCAAATAAAGGCTGGAAAAGGTCCAGGAAGACCTCTTTGCTTACACAGTTAATAAGTAAATAAGTTGAAAACACATCTGTAAGTGAGAATTCACAGCTTAAAACTTAGTAGTGTTTCAATACTGCTATTTACTTGCATGCCATATTTGAATTTGAAAACATCAGCTTTGTCTGGTTTTGTTAAGAATGTCAGATGTAGCTCTCCCTCCTCATGTACTGACCAATTACCAGAGTAAATTGGTGAGATAGCTGCTGATGCAACAGCTACCAGAAGACAAAAGTAAGAGGTTTCACAGACAACTATATGATTTACTCAGAGATTGTGAAATCAGATGGACAGGATACAAAGGAAGAGATGATTATTATTATTATTATTATTTTTTACTGTGGCAGTTCTGGGATTAAATTACAGTGAACAAAGAGCAATTTGTGGTGGGGAAATGTTGAGCTATAGGTGGAGTTATCCTGTAATGTGTTTGCTCCCTGTCATTTTCATTCCATTTCATCTGTGCTTTTAACAGCGTACTGCACATCAGAAGCTGTAACAAACATAGGAAAATGAATGGCAATTTCTGCATATTTTGTAGGGATTATGTAACATAGGGTTGCTCCAGTTTTAAGTTGAATACAATATTCATTACTCTTATTGAACCGAAGTCTTTACCTTAAAGCTAAGTAGCCCGTTGGGGAAACTTTTTCTTGCTCCTTACCAATGTCAGTAAAAGCTAATAATTGCATTACTTGTGGAAAGCAAATACCTCATAAAGATTTTAATTCGTACTGTATTCCTTGCCTAGGCCCTGACTATGACGTACCTTGCTGCCGGTTTTGTGCTTTACTTAATCAGTGCACTATCTATTGTTGTTACATTTTTGCCTCTAAATATTTCGGTTCTCGGTTTAATTATCCAGAAATATTGTCGGTTAACCATCCGACTACCAGGATTCTGAAAAAATGCAAAGATAAAGACAGAGACAGGCCGCCGAGGTCCAAAACTGCCGACGCTTCTCCTAAGCCAGTCACCAGTTTGCCAGTACTCAATGAGGTGCTTTCGCAGCTCCTGATACCTGCTACTTCTGATTCGCAGGCCTCTACTGAGACCCATTTGAAGTCCGGTATGCCGTGAGATACTTCACCCATGGAACCCGTGGATGTCTCTACCTTGAATGGGTCTGGAGCCACTGTGCAGGCACTGGCTTCTGAGGGTGTATTCAGGCATACAGACTTGCATATTAAATCAACACTGCTTTTATTATTAAGACCTAATTCTCGATCCATGTCTAAGAAACTGATGCCCAGGCCACATGTTCAGGCCCCTATGCCTAAAAAACAAATGATAAAAATGGCTGAAGATCTAATTGCTCTAATCAGGGGTAGTCAACCCCCCCCAAGAGGCCTAGGCCTGAGCTTGATTATGAATCTTCTGATCAGGATTCTGTTTCCTCTGACTCTTCTAATGACCTGGATTTGTCCATACCTACTTATGAGGATTCTGATGCAGAGGATTCCATTCCCACTGCTTCTCCTCCAGAGGATTTTTCTTTTGGGGAAACCTTACATACTTTAAGGGAGCATTTCTACTAGGAAAGCCATGAATTTTCTGATTTAAAAAAGGGGCTTAGGGATTTCATTCTTCCTCAGCATAGGCCTTTGGCTATACCTCCTGTACTAGACATTCTTGATGCTGTATTCTCGGAATCCAGTTTGGTCCCCGATTCCCTGCCTCCAGCTCCTAGTAAACCTGACAGATACTACAGGGTTCCTGAGTCCCACAAGTTCCTTTTCAAAAATCCTGCTGCAGATCCAGAAACCATTTCTCAGGGGCCCAAGGGCATTAAAGCTTCTACTGCTAAAAATCCTACCCATTCTGATAGAGACTCCAGGGCGCTGGATAGATGGGGTAAAAAGGTTTATACTTCTGCAGCCTTGGCAATCAGAGCTTTAAACTGCCAATTTCATATGTTAAAATATCGACACCATATTATTGGACTGCTTAAACAGAAAATGATGTTGATTCCTGACTGTGCGGAAAATAATGATTTACAGGATTTAATGCATTCTGCTGAACAAGTTGGAAAACATACTTTGCAATGTGGTTTTGATTCTTTAGAGGCCTCTTGCAGGGCTGCTGTTACTGGGTCTGTACTTCGAAGGCATGCTTGGCTTAAGGAGCAATCTTTGCCTGATCATGTTAAAACTAAATTGTTGGATGCTCCTTTAAACCAGGACCGCCTGTTTGGCTGTAAGGCTGAAGAAGTTCTTAAAAAGATGGAAGATGAAGCTAAATCTATGCAAACTGTTAAAAGATTTTTTTACAAATGCAACCTCCAAGATTTAGTAGGCCACTGGCTTACTAAGAATTGGTCCTTTCCAGCCCCTTCCAGATCCTCTCAAGCTAAACCCAGACACAGCAAAACCCCCAGGTTTCAGTCCCAGGGGACTCTCAGAATTAAGCAGTGAGGGGCCACCACTTCAAAATTTGGAAATAGCAAGACCCCCCTATGGTAAACAGTCTCAATGACTTCCTTTTACAATTTCCAAGCACTTATCTTTTAACAGCCCCTTTGGGAGGAAAGATTGCTCTTCATGCAAAGAACTGGGAACTCATAACCCAGGACAAATGGGTTTTAAATATAGTGTCTCAGGGATACAGATTTCATTTCCACACGTTGCCAACACCAAACGGGTGGCCAGACCTGCCCCCAAATCAGTGGGTAGAGGCTCAAAAACAAGTACATTCCCCTCTTAAGCATGAGGGCTATTCAACTGGTACCAAAAGAGGAAAAGGGACAAGGTTTCTATTCCAGGCTTTTTCTGGTACCCAGAAAAGACAAATCATGGCGTCCAATCCTGGACCTGTCTACTCTAAACACCTTTCTGGAGATTCCAAAATTCAAGATGCTGACTCTTCACCAGTTACTTCCTATGCTAGGCAAAAACGCCTGGTTGGCAACTCTAGATTTAAAAAGAGGCATACCTGCACATCCCAATCAGGGAATCTTGCAGAAGACACCTTTGCTTCTAAGCAGGCTACTTGCATTATCAGTTCTCTGCACTGCCCTTTGGCTTGTCTACTGCGCCCAGGGTTTTCACAAAGTGCCTATTTCCAGTGATTGCATTTTGCAGGCAAAGAAATATTCAAATATATCCATACCTGGACGATTGTCTAATTCAGGCAGAAAACCAGGACATTCTTTTAAATCATCTGGTGTTTGTAAAAAGGATTCTAACTTGTCTGGGGTACACCATAAACGAAAAGAAATCACAACTGGTACCCAGTCAACAGATTACATTCCTGGGTGCAAGCTTGAATACAACTGCCCAGATGGCTTTCCTCACGCCAGAGAAGCAAATTCATTTCGTAACTTACTTCAAACAAGTGGCCACAAAAACCCTGCTATCTGCAAGACAAATACTGCAAGCCTCGGGGTTCATGGCCTCCTGCATTCTTTTTAATTCCATATGCAAGACTGCATATGAGGAAACTACAGTGGTATCTAAAAAGTCTATGGAGTCAACATTGTCACAACCTGGAAACAGTGATTCCTGTCATACCTTATGGTGGGCAGAGGCCTGCCACCAAAACAGGGGACTATCATTCACACTACCCCCTGCCACCCAATCCCTACCTACAGATGCATCAGACTATGCATGTGTGGCTCATCTGGCAGGGAACTGCATTCAGGGCAAATGGAACCCAGATCAAATGCACCTACATATCAATCAAAAAGAAATGTTAGCTGTACAGAATGCTTTGACAGCCTTCAAGGACTACATTCTTCCAGGACAACTACTGGTAAAGACGGACAACACCACGGTTATGTGGTACATAAACAAGCAGAGGGGTACACATTCCTACCCCCTCTGCAGACTAGCCATGGCATTGTGGAACACAGCCTTGAGCTACCAAGTGCACCTACAAGCGCAATTCCTGCCAGGAAAATTGAATACACTGGCAGATGGACTAAGCAGAAACCTAATGGACCCACATGAGTGGAAACTGGAACCACGGATTTTCAACATTTTGACAAGCGAATGGGGGAGCCCAGACATAGATCTATTTGCCTCCCCCCCAGAACTACCAGTTGGACAAGGTTTGCACAAAGACTCCCCACAAACAAGCCTGGAAAGTGGATGCTCTCTCCTTCAGCTGGGAAAAAACAATCAGTCTACGCCTTTCCCCCTCTGCCTGTACTCTCCAAAGTTCTAATAAAAGTCAAACAGGACAAGCCAAGGATGATTTTAATTGCTCCAGACTGGCCGCACCAACACTGGTACACCCTCCTGCGCAGTGTGTCACAAATATCTCCATGGCACCTGCCTCAGACCCCTTTCCTGCTGTCTCAGCAGGAGAACCAAATTCTGCACCCGCAGCTTCCAACATTGAACCTTGCATCCTGGCTAATTACTTAAATTCATCCTCATCATCCCTCAGCAAACCTGTGATGGATGTCATCTCGGAAGCAAGGAGACCTAGTACTAGAAAATCTTATGCTGACAAATGGAAAAGATTCTGTGCCTGGAACCAGTCTTTAGGGATAAGCACATCAGTGCCCATTTTACCTCAGATTTTGCAATACTTAACTGAGATGCTTCACAAGGGCCTGTCTTTTTCCTCCATTAAAATCCACGCCTCAGCAATTTCAGCTCACTATAACACAGAACCACCCCTCTTCTCTCATCCTCTGCTCAAGCAGTATCTCAGAGGGGCAAAAAACTTGAGACCACCCAGGAGAGCTCCTACCCCTGCCCTGGGACCTTAACTTTGTTTTGGAGAAACTCCTCCTTCCTCCTTTCGAGCCAGCTGCTACTGCAGACTTAAAATTTCTTTCTTGGAAAACAGCCTTCCTTTTAGCAATCACTTCAGCTAGAAGGATATCTGAATTACAGGCCCTTATGGCAGTGGAGCCTTTCATCATCTTTCATGCTGACAGGGTATCTCTCAGGACCAATCCATCCTTTATGCCCAAGGTGGTTTCCAGTGTGGCTCCTAATCAGTCCATTCATTTTCCAACCTTCTTTCCCAGTCGACAGAACAAAGGGGAATGGATTCTGCATTCCTTTGATGTGCACAGACAACTTAGATTCTACTTGGACAGGACTAAATCTCGAAGAAAATTTGAACAATTGCTGGTAGCATTTGCTGCAGGGCAGAGGGGAAGGCTATTTCAAAACAAACCATTTCTAAACGGATAAGCCATTGCATTCATTTCTGCTATAAGTACCATGGAAAACCTATCCCCCAGGGGATCAGATCTCACTCCACCAGGGCTGCATCTACTTCTGTAGCCTTTCTCAGAGGTGTTCCTACCAGGGATATCCTAGAAGCTGCTACCTGGAGTTCTGTTCATACTTTCACCAAGCATTATCATTTACCAATTTTCTCTAAATCCAGAGCTGGCTTTGCCACTGCTGTCTTGCAGGGCCTTATAGCTGGCCCTAATGCTGTATAAACTCCTCCTCCCAACCATAGCTTTGGGAATCTACCCAAATGTAATGACTGCAACAGTGAAACATGAAGAACATAGTACAGTTGTGTACACTAACCATAAATGTAGATGTTCGAGTGTATTCACTGTTGCAGTCCTGGTTACCCTCCCTCCAGCCCCCTAGTTTTTCTGGCTATACTTCTACTTTCCTTTACTATGCTTAAAAGCCTTTTTGGTGTATTTGCTTTTGGTTAGAGGTATACTTTTGTGTTTTTGTGTTTATTTGCTTCCCATTAGGGGGGCACCTGACATCTGGGGCAAGAAAAATTGATGTAATGGTGTCGGCTGCATGTTTTATATCCTTGTCGACCTGACGTCATGGAAGAAGGGACAGCAACTGACGCAGGACCCAAGACTTTGTTAATCAGGCCGACTGAGGGCAACCTGCCAGCAGATTACCCAAATGTAATGACTACAACAGTGAATACACTCAAACATCTACATTTATGGTAAGTGTACACAACTGTACATTCTTAATTTTCTGCACTTTATGGAGCTAGTGAAAGTAATCTTTGTATAGGCTTTATTTATTTAATAAGGTATTTACCAATAATGTGTAAATTTATGAGGAACATTAGTAAATGTAGGAGGAGTAAGGTTAAATATGAGGGCCAAAGTCAGCACTATGCCTGAATCATAGCACTTGGGAGGTATGTATCATTGGCGGACCCATTTTCTTTTTCTTTTGAGTAAAGAAAAATTGCTCTAAAAAAAAAATTAAATAAACAAACAGAGTACCCCTGCAAGCATGGTACCCTAGGCGGTCTCATAGTTCACCTGTGGATAAGGCCAACCCTGGTAAGTGGTAAACTAGTGATTAGATTCAAACATTTAAGTTATGGTAAGTTGAGTGTACAGTTGCACTTTGTTCATCATAGGGTTCACATCACATCACAGACACAACCAGAGATGGCTATCATAGCAATTGACAGAATTGGAAAGACCATAGTGGAAGAAGGATGTATGCCCTGCAGAGTAGTAGAGGTGAACCCTGTCTTAGCATTAGAGATCAGGTCCAATTTATAATGCTTGGAGAAAGATTGGATGGAGGAACAAGTAGTTGCCTCAGAATATTTTGTGTGGTAAACCCTTTTATGAAGGCCATGGTGGAGTGAGAGCTGATTTTGTCCTACACACTTTTCTCATGGAATTTATGGCATAAGTATATATGTAGTGTGTTTTCCACTTGGAAAACTCTGCTTGGATAAAGACAGACCCTTCCTTTTTCAGAATCTCAGCTGCCTGTGACATTCCAGGGAATGTAAGGGTCTCTCCCCCCTTAAAAACACTGACATCTAGACAGCTTAAGTGCTACCCTTGTAATTATTTTAGGCATAAAGGAAGGGGTAATGCACAAGCTAATCCTAACCTTATGGAGAATTAGAAAAGGCACTTTATTAGTGCCCCCAGTGCTGAAGCCCTGCTGGATGTGGTAAGTGCAACTACGAAAACTGTTTTCCAGGAGAAAATTTTGATATGTGCTAGTTTAGCTGCTTCAAAGGGAGCTAAGGGTAGCTTTATAAGAATGAAATTATGGCCTCATTCTTATACAAAAGTCTGCCTAGGTGGCCTGAGGTTGGAATTGTTTGATGGGTGTACTGGGTGCCAAGGGGAGAGGTCCAAGGATAAGCATGCTGATAGGTGCACTTTAATGTAGAAATATTCATATAGATTGTCGGCCATGGTGGTGTAGCGGTTAGCATTGTTGCCTCACAGCAAGAGGTTCTTTGGTTCAATTCTCTGTCGGAGTGCCTTCTGTGCGGAGTTTGCTTGTCCTTCCTGCAGTAGATTGAGTTTTAAAAAAAACATGCAGTAGGTGCATGTGTGCGTGCCTTCTGTGAAGGTTGGGCACCAAGCTGCAGCTCGACACTTAAAGCTCCACTGCCAATCAATCTGTGTCCGGTGATCCAGTCTGCTGGCCTCTAGCAGGAGAAGCCAAAAGACATTGCTATTAGAAATTTACTCAGATATTCTAGGGCTGTGGGCACATAGCTTTCATTAGGGTGCATGTTCCTCCTTTGGTACCAGAGGGGAAACCTTTTCCACTTACCTAGGTATGTTTTGCTGGGTGTTCTGCCTCCTAACTTCAGTCATATTGTTGAGTATTTCTCTGGAATATCTGTGTCCAAAGGGAAGAAGTGTTGTATCTTCCGAGATAAGGTCAGGGTGGACAGGTTGAGATGTTTGAGGGACCCCTCTCAATGTGTCAGAGGGCCCACTTTCTGAGGCAGCTGGATAGTTTTTTTTTCCCCTCAGCAAGCTGAATCAGGTGGGAGAAACGGTGCTGCTTTGGTCAGAAGAGGTTAGTCGTATTATTTTTTGCCTGTTTTCTCTTATTTTCTTTGTTTCATTGGGGAACAGGAGAAGGGGAGGAAAAACATATAAACAGAGGCCCCTGCAGTTTAGGGTGGCTGCATTTACTGCTCAGTCTTCTGTGAAGTGCTCTGAGACATACGTTGCTCCATTTGTTGTTGCTCAGTGAACCAAAGAGTTATGTATCTGGTACACCACAGCAGTTCACAGTTGAGAAAAACATTCTGTGGAGCATCCATTTGTGTGTGTCTGCTGAGGATTCGCTCGCCTGGTTTCCAAAGAAGCTGTCCCCTGATGGGATGTAGGTAGCTGTCAGCAGGAGATTGAATTTCAAAGGAAGTTCCCAGGTCTGCACTGCCAGCCTGCGCAGCTGTTAAGAATAAGTATCTCCCTGTTTGTTGATGTACTACATAACCATGGTATTTTCTGTAACCACTTTCAAGGTACCTGGTACCCTAAATGTATGAATGAATGTCTGAATTCATTCATATTGATGTGGAGTTTTCTGCCCTTAACCTTCCAGAGTGTGGACTTCCCAGCCCTGATCTGAAATATATGTGGTGATTTGGTCTGGCCTTAACTGCAGAGCCCAATTTGTACGATTTTGTGTGGCCCCAGCTGCATATTCCACCTGTCCTGGACTTAAAGTTATTTCAGATTAAGTACCAGTAGTATACATTGTTATTCGGTATTAAAAACAAAACAGTGTATTTATTTAATTAGCTTAGGTTTTGTCATGACATGTTAAAATAGAAGTATTTTACTGGACCTCTAGATTACCCCCAGATCCAGTAAATCATTTAGCTTCTGTCTCAGGGTCTGCTAAACTTACTCAAGCATCTTATAAGGGGCCTGTTTGGTCGGCCACTTACACCCTGTGTCCATTTGGTACTTTACCAATGGCTACACCTTGATTTGCTGTCAAACATGTCCCCAAATTCCTGTAGTGCTTCCGTGATCTCCTGAACGTTTTGTAGGAGATAGCTACTATGAAAGAGCCTTTTGCCCTTCACCATTCTTCATTTTTTTCTGTCTCCATCCTGTCCTTTCTTTGTCATTTGACCCATGCCTTACTGTCTTTCACATCCCATGCCAAAAAGTTGTTTGTATTGTAAATACTTTGGTCTTTTGTATATTATTTTCTCGATAGTAGCATTATACTATATGGTGTTATAACAGTGTACAGTTACATTTTTTGCTCTGATTCTGTCAATGTCTCAAGTTAATAGCACAGGGTGGCCTAATGGTTAAGGTGTTTGCCTTACAAACACAAGGTGCAGGGTTTGAGTCTCACAAGGGATAATTGACTAGGTTTAAAATGTCCCACAAGAGCAGTTAGCCTAGTACTAATCTATAATCTATAATATTTTAAAAGTGTCCCTGATTTTTTCTGTATTTGTCCCTGATTGGTTGAAAACTATGAGTCTTAGTAATCACAAGTTAACTTGCATCAAAGTATCTGTTCTTTTTTTTTTTTTTTGCCTTATGTTTCCTAATGATTGTACCCATACTGACTGAACCTTACTGTTCCACACACATCTGTCATATGTCCCCAATGTTCAGGAATGTCCCTGAATTTGACTCAGATTTTAGCTCTGTCCCTCTTAATTGCTTCTAAAATCGGCGACATTCAGAAAAAGATGGTGAATTAAACTTGAAAACAATAACAATAATTAGAGTTGCAGATTTCTTTTATTTCAGAAAATGTGTATCAATTCACATTTTCTTATTCTGTCAGTGATTCAATTTAATAGTACTAATGTTTTAAAAGTGTCCCTGATTATTTCTGAATTTGTTCTGATTGGTTATGAGCTACGGTTGCACAGTTATTTCTTAAAAGTGTATTCATTAGTAACTCATTATGCATCCCATGCAAGCAAGAGAAGCAAAAGAAACCACATCAAGTGTCTGTGACTCTTCAAATTAAACCTGGCTTTATCTTTTGTGACAGTACCTGGAAATGCACTAAACTAAATGGTTAATCAGTTCTCTGGAGCTGAAAACTCTAAGCACTCCTTAAAAGCAACTTACTACTGTGGAAGTCTGAAAAACCCTCTGAGCCATATAAAGGGAGTAAAGCTGTAGCTTTATTTATGTATTTTTTTTTAGAAGACTGGACTAGCCACGGGTACAGTGCATACAGGAAACAGTGTGCTCTACTAACAAGGCACATAACTACTGATGGAGCAAGGCTACAAGTAAGAAATGACTTTCACTCTGTTAAAGTGTCTCTCAGGCAAGTCTTCTGGGCCACATAAGGAATAATGATTCTGGCATAGCCTAGGTTGCGGCCCAGTGAAGGAGTGAGGCCCTACTGGGCCACATAGGTTTGGTTGGCCCTGGCAATGAGAATCTGAATTGGAGTGATTTGTCTGAAAAGTATACCCTCCTTGGACTTGATTTGTTCTATCTACTACAGTAAGTCTTTCCTAATACAGGGTAAAGTAGGGATTATGGTCTCCAGTGGCTGGTTTTGCTAGTCGTATAGATTCCTCAGGTACCACTGCAGTTTTCTCATGTGGAGCTTCGTAAAGGTCAAGTGGGCTAGAATGCAAAGGACCTGGCAGTTCACTTGATCGTAGCTACATGGTTTTAAATGGTGCTCTGTAAGGGTCTGTACTTTTTCAGTTGGTAAGAAGCCTTGCATAAGGTTGTGCCCTGGAGAACCCTCAGAAAGATAACACTGTAAATGAGGATCAGGTTTGAATTCTTGAAGGTTCATGATAAAACCTAGCCTGGTCTGGCAATGCAAAGTGTAATTCAAGACTCTTGTCATCTCTTACAAGGGCTGTGCTGGAGTAGGTAGCTGTCTATGTATGGATACATGCAGATTGTTTCTGCATTGTGCCGACACTGGTGCCGGGCATTTGTTAAGTACTTAGCACAGTAGCTAAACTGAGGTGCAAATAGCTAAACTGGAAAAGTGATCCAACTGCTACAAAGATCAAAAACTGCCTGTGACGTCTGAAAATTAGAATATTCGGGTAGGTATTTTAGATCCAGAGTAACCACAGACATCTGTAACCTTAGTATGGGGATGAATACCAAGAGAGTCAACAATTTAAGTTTGGAATCTTTAAGAATGTGTGAGTATTAGCCATGACACATCTAGACTGGGTCTCCAGTGGCTGTGTTTTGTGAGAGCTAGGAAGAGTCTGGAATAGAATCCTTTCTTTATGAACTGGTGAAGCCCTTTCTACACTGTTCTGAGATGCCTCTTCTAAGATGGTTTCTGATCTCTCTGTACCTCGTGAATTCCCTTTTAATCAATATGAAAATTGTAGTTCATGGCCAGTGGAGATGTTCTGTAAGGCACACTTTATAGTATAAAGTAATTTCTAGTCATTGTTTGAGGCAAGGCGCCAATTTTCCTAACTTTACGAGGCAAGGATCTGGTTAGGAATCATGAAGAGGAAGGGGCCACATTTTTTTTTTTTTTTGGGGGGGGGAGGGAGGAGGAAGAGGAATACAGTAGTCACAGTTGCTTCCTAGGGAAGAAGAGTTTTGCTGGCTCTTGCCTTCCTTTATCTTGCTGACACTTTCTTTTCTGAAAGACCTTCCAACCTGTAAGCCATTTTCCTTTGCCTTGCCTCTAGAGGAAAAGAAGCTTTATTCTTAGGCAGGGGATGATGAAACGTTTGTTTGACAGATTTAATAGTCTTCCCCTTGCCCTACATTTTATAAACACATTGTAAGAATAGGGTCAGTTGAGCCGGTCTACATTCAGAGTCTTGTGAAGCTGATGATATATTTGGGTAAGGACTGTGTACCCAGCCAAGAATGCTTTCTATGTGTTGACCAGTCCCCAGCCAGGAATATTTTCTATGGACTTGACCCCACAGCAGCAGTGTCAGATTATGCATCCACATCCTTATACCCACGCTTAATAGTATGTTTTCCTGATTGCAGGATGGTCTAAATTTGCTGGACCCAAAGCAATCCTCCTGTTCTCATCGTACAACCTTCTAGCACTTGCGTTAAGGCATGTTTTTAGTACTTAAGAATGTCAGTTTAGCAGTTGAAGGCCATAAAAGTTAGGGTTGCAGAGGTGACCACTTTCTTGCCATACCTATCAAGTAACCTTTCCTCCCTTATAATTAGGGAATGTTTTACAACTTGGAGCCAGTCCAGCTCCCTTAACAGGTTTCAGGGATGCTGTGGAGTTATTGTAGAGGAGTTTTTGATGATCCTGTACTGTGTAGAAATGGTCAGCTTTCTTAGGGGTAGGGGCATGGGAGTCTGACTCCAAACGATTTGTATTACAAAAATACAGGAGGGATTCCTGGCCTGAAGGTATAGCAAATGATTTTAGTTGGTTAAGCCCCATGAGTTCCATGGCTCTTTTTGGAGGAGTAGAGGCCTTATGGGCTTGCCCCTGAAAATGTTCTTTTCTCAAAGAGAATATTCTTCAAATGACAGGTACTCTGATGGAAAGTCAAAGACTATAGTGTTCTCACTATCTGTATCATATACATGTTATATATATATATAATGGCAATAATTTCTTGTATTTGGAGTCCAGATCCTCTCTATCAATTTTTGGAGTCAGTGTGGTATCAGTATGTCTCTTTGGTGAGGTCTCCCTCTTCCTTTTGGAGGTCAGGACTCTAGACACAAATGGCTTATCTGGATTAGGTTGATGGCTTTGTGAAAATGGGGAAAAAGACCTGAGCCAGCGTAACTCAGTCCTAAGTAAGAGCAGGAGGCAGGGTGGTCTGGGGACCCACCAAGGGGTAGCTTTTGCTTAGTAGATGTCAGCCTCATTGAGGATCCTAAGTCTAGCAGCCATCATGATGTTAGGAACCTTAGGGAGAAGTCCTTGGGTTCTGATTTTCAGATAGCAGTGCAGACATCTTCCTCCATGATACGCAAGGGCAAACCACCCTCTCTTGCTTAATCAGCAGATGTCACTCTTAGGTGGGAGACTTGTTCTCTTCATTGTTGCCTGAAGGCTTTTAGGTTCAATGAGACTTGCTTTCTGCAGAAAGCATGATGGCTTCCCAAAAGACATCATCAGAAGCCCCAACCAAACTGGATGTTAGGTCCAGAGGTTGGTCAAGCACCTCCATAGTACTAATGTCCTCGGACCTAGAAGGCCCAGTGGAGTTGTCCCACACCTTGGCCTCCTTTGACTTCACATGTCCCAGATGGGGAATATCTAGCTGGCTCCTGTCTAAAGATATGATGGACGTAAGGTGCAGCACCACAGATTAATTTGTTAAGGTAGGCCAGAACAATGTTTCATCTCGTGTAAGATCTTGGGCCTAAATTCTTAGCAGATTTCACAAACACTTTTCTGTCCTTTAAGGATATTTGCCACTGACAAACACACTTGCCCTTCCTGGATGGCATACCCATTTCTGCAATACCAGGGAAGGACACCCATGAGAAGTTTGCACCCAAGCAACAGAAAGCAGCAGACATCAGCTAAGCATGCCTCACTATTTTGTATAAGAATGTACAAGATAAAAAGGTAAAGGTTACTAATCCAGTTTGATGCTTGACTTCTAGTCATGGCCTAGCCTAGTGGACTGTTCAGTGCAAGTTACACAGTAAGAAAGAGCTATAGATGACCAGCTGTATGTCAGCCTTTATACAAGATTGGTGAGACAGCCAAGGTAAAAATGATATCAGCTGGCATGGGGGAAGGGTGCTTGGCTTTGGAAATCTGGCCCAAGAGCAGACCTTAGCCTGATGCAGAGTTCCCCTCAGGTAAGAACTGCAGCAGGGAGCTACACAATTAACATCTGAAAGACTGTCTCAGACCTATATGTCAAGAGATTAGGTAAAGGTGTGGCAGTCAGGTGATCAGGATACAGTTGGCATTCTTCTTTCTGTGGTCTGTCAGCTCTGCTTCTTGTAGCCTTCTCACGAATCTGCCAGCCCCCTAGGAGTCCCTGTATTTCTACATGGTGACACAGTGTGAGGTCCTAAGTCTCTCATGTTTGGTGAAATGTTATGTAGTTACTTGTACTGTAGTGTAGACTGTCTGTGAGCATGCAGGATTTTTTTTTTTTTACAAAATGGACATATTTCCTGTTTTTAATGACTTCTGTGTTAAAAAGTGAGCAATGCTGTACACACAATCAAAGAACTACAGGTACTAAATAGCAGAATTTTATTTTTTTGTCAGTTTAATTTCTGATCTATTGCATTCTCTTCTCCTGTGTTTGTCTAATAGCTCTAATGTAATATCATCATGAGAGACTAGAAGTAGATGTCCTTTTCTGCATTAGACATCACTACTTGTTCTGGTCACTTTTCTGAGGATTCTGAGGCGGTAACAGAAGATTGGTTTTCAGGTGGAGCATTTCTTTATGATAGAAGGCTGAGGTTGAGGTTAAGCTCAGCTGACCCTTTATACTTGGAAAAAGAGTCAAAATTTAAACAGTGAGTCAGTCTAATTTTATTTATCCTTTGTTGACCAGGTTAGTCCCTTTAGGCTTGTTGGTTTCTTTTCATAGAAGACTGGAGTTGCTATTTATATATACTAGGGGAAATTTGACCAGGGCACAGAGGTGATTTCCCTACTGTTTTTTTTCAGTAAATGCTGTTGGATCTTTTGCATCCACTTCAGCTACCATAAAGTCAGGCAGATGGGACATTAGTCTAACGTATCATCCGAAGGACAATATACACAGTACTGCAGCACACTCTTAACTCTGCACTACAATGTCAGTAACTGAAAAATGAATTCAATCACCGGGGGTGGGGAAAAAAACTGCAGTTTTCTGAACCTGTCTAGGCTCCTACACTCTTGATTTTCGCCACATACTAGCACTGTAAAGTAAAACTGTTTAGCAGTACAGTGTCATGCAGAAGATGGAATTTGTAGTGGATTCTGAAACATTATTTCAGGCAATGTGCTGCCTCCGCAGATGGAGCAGCTATCCAGGATTTCTACAGAATTGTATGGATGCTCTGTATGCCTAATAAAAGCATTCAATGGCTACATGCACAGGTATCTGGGTGCCGAATTGCAATAAAATGTTTAATCTGTCAAATATCTGATCTACACATGGTATTTCATGGAGGAGGGCACCAGTGAGAGAGTGCCCTTGAGAGCAGATGCAGTAGCTTGACAAGTATGGCAGCATGACTGTGTGCGAGTCACATAATTGTGTTGTAACTAAATATGAGTTGCAGCTAGGAACAAATGTACTGGGCTGAGAAGTTGTTGTGTCTTTCAGCTTTTCCTGGTTAGAGGTCGCCACAGCGGAACTCCAGTCCGCTAATGATTGGCAGTAGATTTTTACGTGCCAAGTTGCCAGCTCTGACGCACAACCTTCAATGAAGGTACGCCCATTCATGCATGTCTCCAGACAGAAGACGCTCTAGCTGAGAATCGAACGGGACGTCTTACTACCTATATCAGGTGCATACTATCTGTCAGTACCGTATGCAGTCAGTCACACAGCACAGTATCTGTGCCGAGCTAAGTGTCCTGACTGTTGCAAAATAATGTTCAATCTTTAGTGTCCTGTACGACTGTCTACTTCAGAAGGAACAAAATGTTTCTTTTCTGAATTTCCAGCAGTGCCTTGTTTTACCAGAGCAGAGCTGCAAACATTCCATTATGTTTGGCAGAATGTATACCAAAGATGTGGACATTATAGTTTGTCAGTAAACCCAATGTGGACATTATAGTTTGTCAGTAAACCCAATGTGGACATTATAGTTTGTCAGTAAACCCAATGTGGACATTATAATTTGTCAGTAAACCCAATGTGGACATTATAGTTTGTCAGTAAACCCATTTTCTTTAGCTTTGTATCCTCTGTAGTGTTAGTGTATTCATGATCATAATGGCTTTAGAGAACATTTTCCTTTGAAGGGTACAAGCTAAGGGAATAGGCATATGAACGGTATATTAGTGGGCACCCTGCTCCATATACTGCCTACCTACTTATGGCAGGATAGCACCTGTCCCTCTTTTAAAATAAAACAGTTCTGATATGGGCATTTGTGTCTTGCAAAATACTTGAAATAAATAAATGTTTTCCATCATTCTTCTAAGTATTGCATAAAACTGCACTGCTGTAAATGAGCAATGTAAATATGTTATGAAATAAAAAGAGAAACTACAGATCTGCAACAAAGAGTCACAGTGAACTGAAAACTAATCCTTTGATTTGGTTAAGTGGTGTGGAATGTCTTGCAGAATCTCCCATTTTAATAAGAAATGTACAACTTCTGGCATTTGAAAAGTCGGCAAACCTGATTACTGGAAGCTTCTTCTAGAAAGTAAAAATCAACCATGTGACACGTAGACCTTTATGTCATGCGATGCCTGTTTAACCCCTGCTTTTTACATTTAAGGACTGTGACATTGTGTTTACAGTTGGAACGTGCATATAATTAATTTGCACTATGATCCTATATTAATTGCGTAGTTGGATTGCACTTGAATAAACAAAGTTTCTGATCTGTAATAGGAAATTAAGTAAAGCAGCAGGTGACAAAGGACAGAATCTGTCTTGTTTTCAAAATTTATATTGGAAATCTTCCAAAAAAATATTTATCACATTTTAAACATGGAAATCCTCAGAATAAAGTTGAACTGATTTAGTATATGCGACTCCATGCATTTAATGAAATTTAATTGTGTAATGCAACTGAGCTAAGTCATTACCCCATTTTGGTACAGTGAGATTCTTGAAATTCGCAGTGCCATTACAGTTATGTAGGGCAAATCAATAAGATATTTTACTGATTTGCATTGTATAATGCATTATAGTATAGCAATGATGAGCATTCTACTATTCTGTAATACAAAAACAAATAAGATACTTAAAAAAGAAGGACCCTAACTAAGGACAACTAACCTAGATTTTTTTTTTTTTTTGTGGTGCTGGCGGTAGTGGTGGTCAGGCTAACATAATAACTGTGGCATTTAATCAGTCCCTTCTCCTGCTGTACGTAGTACAGTCTCATTGGTTACATTTTTTTTTAATACTGCAAGTTGTCTTACACATTGGACTCTTTATTTTGCACCAGAGTGGCAGTTTATAATTCTCTGCTTCCTCCAGTCGATAGTTGTAATCATGAGAGCCTGGAATGCTTGGGGGTGCCTACAGCCCCATACAAATGCAGATTGTGGCCTTGAGAGAAGAGTAGGCCAGAAAGCTGCCATTGTTGCTTGCAGAAAGTGATTTTGTTTTTTGCTGATGGGTCTACACCCTAGATTACTGATGTATTTTTTGCAGGCTACTGCATGCAATATCACATGGCCAATGAGCATTCCTACCCCTGTCCCTGAGGTGGCGCTGCCTCCCATACCTTACCACATGCCTAGCTTGAGTGATGATGTGCTTTCCAGTCTCCATGGGACACACATACAGTGGCACACCTGTCAGTATATCTCTCCTTTCTCCTGGAGAGAAATGAGCGGGCAAAGCTTCATAATTTTCAACATTGCTATCCCCACCTATGCCACCTCCAGTAGGTGCCTGAGCTTCTAATCAAACTTGGGTAACCTGGGTTACAGCCAGGGCTGTATCACTCTATGCCAGCAAAGTTGGATCTCACTGGTAACTTTTGGTGCAGAGAGGATGGTCACTGGTGCCACTCCCTGAAGCTATACTTGGCTGCATACCATGTATATGTAGTGCAACTGCATAATACATATATATATATATATATATATATATATATATATATATATATATTTTATTTATTTATTTATATACACACATAAACATATATGTATTTGTGAGCCCCTACTTATTAAAGTAATTTGGCTTTATTGCCTGTTAAGCTGCATAAAGTATGGTTGTGAAAGTAGATCCCAGAGGTGGTGTGTGTTTGCTTTTCAAGTGTGTGGTATGAAAAATGTGGGTGCCCTTGGACAGCGAGCATTCGTTTTAAGCCTACAGGAGGAGCAGTGAGGTGCCCCTGGATACATTGTTTAAAACGTTTTATTGAAGCTTAAAAGTGCTGGCAGTTTAGCACAGTGGATCAAGGCATTGAATTACTAATAAGCTTCATCCTGTAGTTTTGCTTTTGTATCCTTTAGTATCCATCTCCCTGCTGGGTGATTTTAAGCAAGTCACTTTACCAAACAGTGCTCTTTAGTCACTAGTAACATCAGGCACTATCACTGTGCCTAGTGGGTTTACCTGGTTGACAAGTAAAATACATGAAAATGAGTATCGGTTTAAAGGGCAATCAAATGAGTACCCCTTGACAAGTAAGCAAGCTGTCTAACTATGCTGGTAGTTGAATGAAGGCGCATCTGGACAGTGAGCATTTATTTAAACATTATGAGGGATAGGAGTACATGCCACAGTGAATAAGCAGGTTGTCCGTGGACACTTTGGTGTTTGGAGAAGGAACCTTAGACACAAGCATTGCTGTACTGTACTTGGAGAATGTACTGCTTTTGTACTGTGCATTGATGGTGTCTGTACTGGTTTGTGGAACTGACTGATACATAAATTTAGGTCGGTACTGTGCCATCAGGGTTATAGGAACAACTAATGATGTATTATGTGCTGCACTGGCAGGTGGTCCAAAGCTGTGATGCCCGTTCTGGATCTAGGTTGCAGTTTGTGACCTGCATTGCACATGGTTGGATTCTATGTGAATCCCACTTTGTGAATTCTTATGGTGTGCCAAAACTGATGTCCATTTTGTTTGCATATACCTGAAAACTTTCAATTGATATTAAGATGTAAGGGAAGTTTAGGGTTTCTGAAGCTTAAGAAGAAATTACATGGTGTTGCCAATGCCTACTTAGTCAGTTCCTTTTTTAATGTATGTTTGGTCTATAAAATCATGTTTTCCTTCATAATTTTAACTGTCTTTTTTTAGAGTAAACTGTTCTCCTAACCAGCCTATTGTTACTCTGTTGCCTGAAGGCCTGGATGATGATTAAATGCATTATGGTTGTGCCTGACTTTGTGACTCTGCCATTTTCCATCCCCCATCAAGGGGAAAGGGCCACATTAGCCCAACTATTCAGTTAGCAACTGAAATAGTAAAATAAAATAAATATGCTACAAACCTCCATGCTAAAACCTATCCAAATTTCCTAAAAATTTTTTCAGCACCCTACATATTTGTATGTGTGTGTAGTGTGACCATGGAGTTAGAATATATAGTTGGGGGGGCGCATATATATATATATATATATATATATATATATATATATATATATATATATATATATATATAAATGAGACATAATATAGCAGAACCTTATCCCAAGTGATGCATGTGTGCTGTTGGGGCTTGTGTGTTTTTCTTAGTAACGAGGGATAACCTTTTTCAGGATATATTGATCATTTTAAGGGCTGTCCTTAACCTTTTCTTTGTACTCTTCTCCACCTTTTTTTCATACATTTCCCAACAGGAGCAGTAGTTTTCTTGGCACACACAGCCTATGTTTCACCTGATTCAGTAGGTAAGGAGGCATGAATCTTTCTTTGCTACTATTATCTGAATATGAAACTTTATAGGCAGTAACCTTCCTCTCTAGAACACAGTCTCAGGGCAGTTCACCCACAAAAGCCAGCAGACTTGCTCATCAGTAAATCTCATCCTTAAACTTACCCATAAAATGTGCCTCATGATGACCTGATTCCCACTGAATATTTCTGTAAAGATTGATCCATGAGAAATCTACCTAAAATTTACTGACAGGAATGTTTTAACTACCTCATTAAACAGTCAAGTTACAGTCTTACTGAACTGCAGTACACTTTGAGATTTTATGTAAAAACAGAGCAGCAGTAAATTGTGATGACTGATTTGAGGTTTAAATTAAGTGTTTTGTGATACGGTGGTGACTGATTTGAGGTTTAAATTAAATGTTTTTGTGATACTCTATAGGTATGTAATTCTGATGAGACAATTACATCCCATGAAATCTTATTTAACCAGTATTGCCTTGTCATCTTGATTGTTTTATAATTGATAAAAAAAATGTTGTGTAATATGGACCACCCCCCTCACTTAAAACAGCAAGAGTTTGGTAGAAATGCAGCAAACTTTGGATAGTGTGATACTCTTAAATCCTAAAGCCAAGTGGCTGAGTTTGATTCTCATATCCCTCTGCTTGCCTACCCTGAGACGCAGAATAAGTCATACAACCAGCTTGGTTGCATCTGAAAAGAGACCTTTGTGCCTGTTATGTGTTGCATGTTTAATAGAGACCACATAAATGCCCAAACTAGTTAGTCTGTGTTAAGTTTACATTTAATGTGCCAAAGTTCTGCTGTTTTTGGTTAAAGGTATGCCTGATGATTATTGCAGTAACTCTTGTCAGTTTATCTGTAAAAACATATTTATCTTTCAAAAGAACTAATCCTACTGTGTTGATCACCCCATTCCTTACAAAAGCCCTTCAAGTCACCTACCCCACCCAGATATTTCCTTTCTTTTACAGGTTTCTGTTAATGTGCCAGATATTCTGAGGATACATTTTTTTTTATTTCAGTGGTTGTCAGTTGGAGGATAGAAATTGGAACCCATTGTCTGGCTGTCTAGAACTGATTAAGGGATGCTGTTATTTCTTCTGCTGTAATCTCACTGAGAGATGTTTCTGGCCAGTGCAGTGAAAAAGTGAGACAGTCATCTTCCATATTTAGCTAATCTTAGGTTGCCACTGGGAAGCTTCTTATCAATGGAATTAACTGGTTTACAACCAGGTGCAAGGGATCAGTTTTATAATACACAGTGTGTATATGCAAGTGTCATTGTTACTTAAAGAGCAAGTTGTTCTTATTGGAATATATCAAGCTTTCATAACTTCATAACTTTTAAACTACTGTGTCTTAAACTCAACAGCTGATTCTGACAAGCTAAAATGGCAATTTCCATGGAATGGCAAATTGCTTTACTGTAAGTCAGAAACCGATAGTAAATTTACTTTGTAGTACATGTTAGTATTTGATGTATAGAAATATGTTTTATTAAAATTTTATATTTAAAAATTGTGTCTACTTTATGAACAGTTTACAGAAATAATGTGTCAAGACACTGAATAACCAGATGTTCACTTAGAAGATAGATGTTTTTGAATGTTTGCTGTTTTGGGCAGACTACTGTCATCATTTAATTATTGTATTGCACTGAATTCCAGCACTTCTGTAACTTATTACACAGCTCTTTGTGTAATATGTTTCTGTCCAGGTTTGTTCATTTAAACCTGACAGCTACACAAAGCTTAGCTGTGTTTTATGTTATACAACTGTGAGTGAAGCCTTACTGCTGTCTTGTTTTGCATTTAACAAGTTTCCTTCTGCTGCAGCTTGATTCAGTAATTGTGTGATGTACTTTATTTCATATATTTTATTGTACTGTTGTATGCGTACTTTTTACCTGCAGATGTTCATTTTCTGGTGCACCATGTTTTAAATGTTTTTGTACTGAAATATAAATGCTGAAATGACATATTGTAATTTTAGGCGATTTTATTGAAATGCTTGTGAGACTTTTTAAAGTTTTCTAAATTTTCACAGTGTTTATAATAAAGTTACTTTGTGCCTCTTTCTTGAACTATTTTATTATATTGTATACTGATGCGTCAATAGTTATTTGTCATGTGACATTAGCTGTTGAGTTTGGAATAGGGCATGCCAGGCACAGTAGAAACAGGTTTTTATTTCAGTGCATTCACCCAAGTTAATATGGTAAAATACAATAATTAGAGGTGGCTTGCATGCTGTCATCAGAAAACATATTGTTGATTAATGTGCACACACTGTTCAGATCGGGTTCCTATCACATCGTCAAACATTTAGATTGCCGAATGTTTAAACGGCGACACCTAAATGTTGAATGCTGAAAACCGCAAACGGCCAAATATGCAAATGTTTTTCCGAGGGAAAAAAATTTGCTTGGCTGTCAACGAGGATTTCCCCTTTTCCTCGATCGATCTCGGAGTTGGTATATTTAGTTAGTGGGGCTGTGAGAGGCACAGCCCCCATGTCAGGGGGTGAGAGGGGCAAAGCCCCCCACTTGGTTAGGGTTTTAAAGGTTTTTTTTTTTTTGGACAAGTGAATTTTTTCACGGGGGAAAAATACGCATAATTGGCCGTTCGTGGTTTTCAGTGTTCAACATTTAGGCATTCGACAATCTAAATGTTCAACGTAATATAGACATGTTCAGATCTACAGTACTCGTTGGTCAGAGCAGTTCCTTCACGGCGCTTGACTCTTCTGTGTTTTTCTTGACTGGGGTGCCTTCTATGTAGAGTTCACATGTGTGCACTCTGGATTTTTTTAGAGCTGCCAATTTTCCTCTCACCTGATATAAATGTACCTTAGGTGAATTGGTGAACTTCCAGATTGCATGTAAGTATGTATGCATGTGTATTTTGCAACAGTCTGGCATCATATTTAAGATCAGTGTCCCA
The DNA here is from genome assembly GCF_019279795.1 of Protopterus annectens. Classification (NCBI taxonomy): domain Eukaryota; kingdom Metazoa; phylum Chordata; order Ceratodontiformes; family Protopteridae; genus Protopterus; species Protopterus annectens. Next base: position 18,258,525 of record NC_056726.1, on the reverse strand, counting down.
GCCTTGCACTCCCCCCATCCTGAGTAGTCATGGTTGATATCAAAGCAGATATTCCCTGGTGAGGAACCAAGGAAGTACTTAGGATTCAATGGGTATAATGATGATATATCAGAAGTATTGTACTACCTTTAAAGTGAAACTTCATTACAGTTTTCTAAACCCTAGCAAAATAGGGAGATGGTGGATGGACAAATAAAACAGATGGATACATAAAACATGCAGTGAAGATAATCTCATAGAAAAGTATCAGGTACACCTGTGCTTTTCACCTTTATGTTGATAAGCACATAAGGTCCATCTATAATGCTTTCAGAAATTCTCCATGATGTTTCAACTCCTGGAAGCAATATCTACCGAACTTCATTTCAGTAAAATTTGACTGAAAATACAAGTAACTAAAATTAATTATATGGAAACACATATTGAAAAAAATAGTAAAGAAAGAAAAGGTAAACTATTTAAATACAAAAAGTATATTAAGCAGGGGGAGCAAGCCCACTGTACCTTAACTAGTGTGGGCAACTTTGCCCCTGCATTTCTTTTACTTAACCATTCTAATTCCAAGGCCTGACAAAGTTTCACAAGTCACTACTTTATTGTGTGCAAACAACTAACTGCACTTATTTCAAGCTGTACAGACCTAAAGACCTTGGAGTTAAAATAATAAGGGTGTTTTGGAGTTGAAGGGTTTGCTTCCCTGCATGACATACCTTTTTGCCTATGTTTTACTTTTTCTGTCTTTACTGTTTCCATTAAAATAATTAAGATGCTCCCTTTATCCAGACAAAAGTGTTCATGTAAATATTTGCCCTTGAACATGGAATAATTTATACAGAAAAAAACTATAACTCTGCTAAAAATGCCGTAACTCCCCGGAACCGTAAGCTGAAGGATCCAAAGGTGATTGGCAAGCTAATGGCATTAAATATAAACAATACTATACAAATTAAATTGGCTAGAGTTAAACAGATATAAATCAGTTAACAGTTCATCATGTATAAACATAAATTGGTTGCTTCTCATATTTCTCACAGGGGAATGCCTCAGTCTCAGGGTGCTTGTCCTGTTAAATGAGACAGCAAGATTTACTGAGCAATCAGGTCATTTAATGTATGCATAAAAATTACTGCATCAAAAAAAAAAAAAAAAAAAGAAAATTCCAAATCTGTGAAAGCAAAAAAAAAAACACTCTTTGATTTTTGTTGTTTTACCTTTTTATCCAAATATAAAAAATAAGATGAAATTAATGTATCTCTTTACTGATGACTGTTTACATTTTTCATGTTAAATCAAGTAATGCCTTGATATGAATGACAAAATTTCAAGAAGGTTGCAGCAAAGACATTTGAAGTCCAAGCCCATTCCATCCTTGACCCAAGCATATCACCCATGAATCTGTAATAGTAGTCATTTAACATAATCTATATCTAAAATATCTACAAGCTCGGAACATAAGTGGCCTGTTGTGCATCCTGACGTACAAGACTACTGCCCCCCACCTATTATGCTATGGGGTAGGATGTGCCCACTCTACTTTTATTTTATCCTCTTGAATTTCTGTCCATTATGAAAGAACACCAAATGATGTACAGTCTCACTCATCCTTATATTCCAGTGCAGTGTTTATTACATTTTTTGCAATGCTACCAATCTTCGTGATCCAGCAATTGCTGCTTCACACAGGCAGTTTTGGCCTGAGATGCCAAAACTCTTGCTTTTAATTTAGTGTTCTCTTCAGTTTGTGCTTGTGTGGTATCATTGGAGTGCTTATTCTTTGCACTGTTAATTTCCTGAAGCCTAGTGTTGTTTTTCATTTTGTAGTCCTCTATTGTGCTTCTTCCTTTTGATTTCTTTCAGGATGGCTTTTAATAATAACTTCAGTTGTCCTGACTGAATCACTGTTGCAGTACTCTTAACACATGGGTTGTAGCTCACTGATGTCCAGCCTGGGTACCAAAGGTTTACCTTCCTAGGAAGTACATCTGGATAATGACCTCAGCTGGATAGCATAGGGATATAAAATCAGAAGTGTGTGAGACATCCTCAGACTCTCACCTCCAGCCCGAACGCAGGTCATTGCACCTAACAGACTGATCATTTTGTCACTTAGTGCCATGGCTTCACTTGTCAGATCAGATCACTGCCTCATTGGGATCCTTCCTTTCTAAACTTTTTGACTGTTTTGCTAACTGTTATTAGATGTCAGCTAGAAGGGGTAAGTGTGAGTGCAGTATGCAAATTCCATACAAAGACTTGCACACTAAATGCCTGTTCTGTCTAGGCCCTGAACATGAGGATAAAACCTTCTCCATCTGTCAGCCATTTGTTCCTAAAATCCTACGGTCTAGGTTATCCACACTTAATACCTTCTCAAGATCCAGTGCCTGAAATGCTTGGCCCACTCCACCATGTCAGAAGGGATGTACGTCAGCTTCCCTCTCAAGATAAAAATTAAAAGACCTAGACAGGATTCTCCTTCCATCATCTCAGAAGCAGATGTACTTATTGAGGTGGTCAAACTCAAGAGTATGCCAGTCTGTCCTCACAAGCCCTCTACCATGACCCCACCAGAAGCAGGCATAGCTGCTGAGGCCTTGCAGATGACTGAATACTCCGACGAACCATGACTCACTATCTCGGTGGGCCCACAAGAAGTCACTCAGATCCTTGTGTGTGAAGAGATTCCCCTGTACTCTAGAAATGAGCCTAAGCTGCTATAGGTGGACATCACCTCTGAGAAGAAAAAACAAAAATGTAAGCTCTCAATGTTTCTGAAGTCTCCTTCCGTTGTGACCCAGCCTTTCCAGGTCACACCATGGAAACAGGCCCTAGATTTTTCCGCCTCTGATGAGGAAGCAGACAAGGATTCTGACCACTCTCTCAACTACTTTTCTGAGTCACATTCTCCAGAACATATATCCTCTCTCTGGATTCCCCTTGGCAGAGGCCTTCTTTGGAGATACCCTGCAAAGCAAGATGAAGCATTCTGAATGGTAATCCAAACAAGTGTCTGAGGTGCAAAAAAGATACTACAATTTATTAGAGATGTGCACTCCTGCACCTCCTCAAGCTCCCCAGTATTAGATGCCTATTGAGATGCATTCGAATCCAACTTTTCTACACCTAACTCTCAACCTCCTGTTCCTAAAAGGCCAGGCAGGTTCTACAAATTTCCTGTTGAACTAAAGTACCTCTAGAAAAACTCTGTGGCAGACCCAGCTGCAGTAATCCTGTCCTTGAACAAGCCTTCCAAGCTGGCACTAATGTTCTCCCCAGTGACAAGGACAGTTGAGCAATGGACCACTAGGATAAGAAAGTGCATACTTCCTCCACCTGGCCTTAAGATCTATAAACCAATAAACTCAAATGACCAAATAATTACTCTCTGTGGTTCAGTCTTTAAGTGAGACCATCACAGAGCCCCAGACACCAGATTCAAAGCAGCATATGCAGTCGCTAGTGGCCAGGCCTCCCAAATAGCCATGCATAGTATAAAATGCAGCTATGATGCTGTGGGTGCCTTTTCCAGGGTGGCTGCTACTAACTCAGTATTCAGGCAGTATGTCTCACAGCAAGGTCAATCTATTCCAGAAGATTTCAAGTCAAAGATTCTAGACTCCTCCTTGGATAACCTCCTCCTTTTTAGCTTACAAGCTGCTAGCCTTTTCAGGGCTTTGCAGGAACAAGGCAAGACAATAAAAGACTGCCATCCGATTCTGCTTTCTGTAGTTCCCAGGTACGACAGAAATTATCCAGCAAAATCTACTTCCTTTGCCAACAGAGGTCCTAGAACACCTCATAGGCAAAGGAAAATTCCTAAGAAAAGATTGCCAGATAAACTCCAAGGGATAATCCTTCTGGGAGGCATCAGTTTGATAGTAGGCCCCTGTGACTTTATTCTACCCATCCCCCCTACCCAGCCTCAACCCCTCCACTTCCCTCCTGCCTCAAAAAGACTGTTTCTTTTCCATTCTGGAAAGCAGTAACCTCACACAAATGGACCTTGAACATTATCAAGGAGGGTTATGTTATGCTTTGGGAAAGCGGGCTATCTCCTGGGGGAATATGCCCTCGTCCTCCCAATCAGATGCACCTGTTAGACCCTATTGTGCAAGACCTACTGACTCAGGGAACCACAAAAGAGGACCTCTCAACCATTTAGGAAAGGGATTTTACTCAAGGATCTTTCTTGTGCCAAGAAAAGAGGGTCAATGGAGACATATCCTGGACCTCTCCCAGCTAACAACCTTTCTGAGAGTGCCCTCTTTCAAAATGCTGTCTTTGCAGATTCTTCTATCCTTCCTACTTCCTTGAACTTTCCTGGTATTCTTAGACCTAAAAGATGCTTATCTGCATATTCCTATCAGTTCTTCATGCAGACAATTTCTCAGGTTCTTTACTGGGTCATCACATTTTCAGTTTACTCTTTGCAGTTTGGTCTTTCTACAACTCCAAGAGTTTTCACAGTGTCTGAGACTAGTAGTGGTTTTCTGCCACACTCAGGGCATGCAGATCTTCCCTTACCTGGATGACCTTCTACTCCAAGCTTTGTCCAGGGACACTCTCCTCGGTCATCTTCATTACACTGTATGGCTGTTAACCCTCCTGGGGTTCACCATCAATTACAAAAAATCCCAGCTCATTTCCATCCAACAGCTGAGCTTTCTGGGATGTCATGCATGCCTGTATTCCTCAGGAGAAGGTCACTTCCCTAGACACTGAGTTCTTAACATATTCCAGAGACAATCAATGTTCAGCCAGAGAAGCCCTCAGGGCCCTGGGACTCATGGCTGCCACCATCCCTATGTTGCCTCATGCCAGACTACACGAGGAAAATACAATAGTATCTGAAATCAGTGTGATCCCAACACTCTCACCCTCTAGATACCTGCATTCCTCCTCTTTCTCGCATCAAGAAGGAACTTCTCTGGTGGAGCAAACAGGTTACTTTCAACTCAGGTCTTCTATTCACTCCTGCCCCACACAACCAAGTCCTGTTTACAGCTGCTTCAGATAGGGGATGGAGGGGCTTATACAGGAGACCACAGAGTTCACTGAGAGTGGCCTGCCTGTGTACTAAAAGAACACATTGACATAAAGGAAATGAGGGCAGTATTACATGCCCTGCAGATATTCTCACATCTTTGGAAACCAGGCACTCTGCTGGTGCACATGGACAACAACAAGCAGGGAGGCACAAGGTCCTACCTCTGTGCAGGCTGGCACAGGAGGTCTGACACCTAGCCTCACAGCTAAATCTTACAGTTACAGTGAAGTATATATCCTCTTAGCAGAACATATTGACAGACTTGCTAATCAGGGATATAGAGGACCCTCATGAATGGTCTCTGAACACAGAGGATTTCAAATCCATAGCTCTCAGATGGGGGATTCCCTAGATAGATCTCTCTGCTTCCCTTGAGCATCACCTACTCTTGCTTTTTCTGCACAAAGAACCCATCACCTCTAGCCTGGAGGACAGATGCTTTGTCTTTCCAGTGGATGGGGAAGTTATTTTATGCATACGCTCCTCTGCCTCTACTTCCAGTGCTGTTAATCAAGGTCCAGCAGGAATCTCCAATACTCCTGCTTCTGGAAACTTTATGGCCAACACAACATTGGCTCCCACTCTTGTTTCACCTATCAAAGGGAAATTACTGAAGAATCCCTCCAAAACCAGATCTAATCACTCAACAGAAAGGGCAGCTCCTTCATCCCAAGCTGGCCTCACTCAGTTTAACACTCTGGATGATAGGATTCTAATCCCTACAAGACACACTTTTCTGAAGAGGTGGTTTGAGTCCTACAAGAAGTCAGGAAAACTAACACCAGGAAGTCTTACACAGCTAAGTGAAAGAGATTCTCAGCCTGGTGCCTTAAGTGCAAACTGCAACCCATTTATCAGACTCCCCACAGTACTTCAGTATTTGTATGACTTACTACATTTGGGGCTGTCCTAATCTTTCATTAAGGCTCATCTGTCTACCATTAATGCCTGCCTATTTTTGTAGCCCCCTCTCATTTCCAGGACAGAGGTGAAACTTTTCCTGAAGAGTGTTTTACACCTTAAACCCCCAAGGAAGCCTATCGCCCCACATTGGGACCTTAATTTTTTTTTTGTTTTATAAAAACTCCCTTTACCCCCATTTAAACAGGCTGCTTCAGTTATTCTTAAATTCTGCACTGAGAAAACAGTGCTTCTCATGGGCTTGACCTCAGCCTGCAGAGTCTCCAAACTCCATATTCTCATAGCTATTCCACCCTTTCTCATCTTCCACAAAGATAGGGTAAGCCTCAGGGCCTATCCTTCTTTCATACTAAATCTGGTTTGCGAGCTAACCCTCAACCAGGCAATCAATCTACCTACCATCTTCCCTGTTCTCCAAAATGGGGGGAAAGAATCATACACTCTTTAGACATTCACAGACAATTGGCATTTTACCTGGACAAAGCTAAGGATTTCAGAAAAACAGATCAGCTGTTTGTCTGCTTTATGGATTCCAGTTGAGGATGACCAGTTTACAAATGAACTGTTGCTTCCTGGATTTCAAAGGCTATTTCCTTCTGCTACACTTATCATGAAAAGACTTTACTCACATGGTCAAAAACACAGTCCACTCGAGCAGTGGCCTCATCTGGGGCCTTCTACAAGGGGGTGGATAGTGGGTCCATTTTAGAAGCAACTACCTGATCATCTGTCCACACTTTTACAAAACACTATAATCTGTATACCTTTTCCAGTCCAGAGTAGTGTTTGCCAGAACTATTCTGTCTGGCCTCCTGGACTGTTTGTCTCCACCTTCTCTTTAAGCCTGCCTCTCTACTCGCTCTACAGCTCTGGGAATCACCCATCTCTTAAAAATACTGCAACAGTGACTCAGTCAGGACATAGTACAGTTGTTTAAGAACTTAACAGTAGATGTCCTACTTATCACAGTTGCAGTATTCTTTCCCTCCTCATATTTTTCTGTCCCTATTGACATAAACACAGTGCCTTACTCTCACAGACACACACATTACCCCAGGATATTGCAGCTTTTCTTCAGGTCACTGCTGGCTTGGAAATGGTTGAGGATCTCACAAGTACATCCAATTTTATAACCCTTTGCTGACAAACTGAGGTTATTATCTGGATGCACATCCTAGGAAGGTATAGCTTTGGTACATCGTCCAGACATCACCAAGCTATAACCCATCTGTTAAGACTACAACAGTGATCAGCAGAGCATCTACTGTTATGTAAGTTCTTACACAACTGTATTTTCCTCTGCATGATTCTGGGAACTTGCCTCAATTTGGTGGTTCACTGCTGAAACGTCACCTGATGAAACCACCTATAGCTCCTACTGAGTCGAATCAGCTTTATAGGAATCTTCAGTCAATTTGCGCTTTTTTATTCTCCAATTGTCCATTGCCTCCTAGAAATATTCAGCTCTGCTGGCAACTGCAAATTCTACATACAACCTTTTTATATTTACCCTTACATTACATGATGTATAAGAATCATAAGAGGTTACTAGGCTAATGGCCCTGGGGCCCTTAAAAGTCTAGCCAAGATTTTATCCCCAAAAGAAACCTCAGTCAGCACCTGTCATCCCTGTCAATGAGGGACACAGGTGGAACCCCTGGGACAAATGTGTTTTCCATCCACTCATCAAAGGTTGCGCTTGAAGAGGGTCAGCGAGGTACTCTGATGCGTATGGGAAGTCTATTCCTGAGACAAGGCAGCCTCTGGAGACAAATTTGTCTCTCCAGTAGGTTTTGTTGATGTCACAAATCAGATTCAGGCCTTTAGAGCAGGTAATACGTGAGGAGTTAGACTTACAGATATGGCACAGGGTCCAAGATTGCCTTGTAGGCAAGAGACAGATCACCTCTGACCAACCTGACTATAATGAGTAGAGTGATATTGATTTTAGCCTGTCTGCATAGGATAGGTGTTGGAGGCCATGGATTCTCTTTGTGAGGTATTTCTGTGGCCTTTCCAATTCGTGCAGATGTTTGGAGAGAGACATACCAAACAGGGCATTATACTCAATTACTGGTCTAATGAGGGAAGAGTACACAAAGGTAATAACCTCTTTTTTTCTGGATGCAATCCCTTTACTTATGAGATGAGCCAAGTAAAAGTGTTTTCTGACCACTGCCGCTACATGATGGTTGAATGTAAGATTATCAACCTAAGTACCCGGGTCTCTCACCACGGGTTGTGTGATTAGGGGGCTGCTGTTGATGTAGTAATCAGTAGAGGCTATGTTTTTGCCGAATGGTATGATGATACATCGTTTTGCGTTTAGCCTGAGGCCATGATTTTGGCACCAGTCATTAGTTGCTGTGAGATTCTCTTGCAGTATGTTAACATCATTTGGGGAGTCAGTGACAGCACCCAACTTACAGTCGTCCATAAACTTGGTCAGCCACAACCCTTTTGTTTTTGCTTGGACCTCTGAGTAGTAGGTACCAAACAGCAGAGATCCCAGGACAGATCCCTGGGGAACTCCACTAGTGACAGGTCTGCTATCAGAGGTGGAGGCACCTATTTTGACCTTAAGGGTCCTGTTACTGAGCAAGGTGGCCACTCACCTGATGAGATAGAGATTTATGACACACTGTGTTAGCTTTTCGATGATGCTCGAGTGTGGAGCTGTATGTACTGACTTTCCTTCATCCAGGGCCTTGGTGATAGTCTTAAAGAAGTTAACTAGGTTCAACAGGCAAGATCTGCCCTTGACAAATCCAAACTGGGTGGGGTCAAGTGCTTCAAGATTGCCTATGTCCTTGTTTATGAGATCCATAATAATACGATCCTTGGCTTTACAGAGCAGACTTGTCAAGCTAATGGGTTGTTAGTTTCCAGAATGTGTAGTGGCACCACCTTTATGCAAGGGGATGAGACAGGGTGAGGGAACATTTGTATCAGACACGTATCAAATCTAACACTAATGCTCTATATAAACATGTTTTAGAGACCAATAATATGCATACATTTAAGTTTATGGTTTTGTATATTAACTCACCCAGTTTAAGGGGGGGGGGTGTTAGGAATTTCACAGAAAGAAATGAAACCAACTGGATCATTAGACTTCAGGCACATATTAATCCTGGTTTAAATTAAAAAAATTCCCCTTAAACCAGCCCTCAAGAATAGGAGATTGCTTGTTAAGTAGTTTTTAAATGTTTTTATATTTTTATATATTTATATATGTTCCAGATTTGTTTTACAAATATTGTTTTTATGTCTGTGTATTTGTTTTTAAAAGTATGGACCTATGAAATGTTTTTATTTAGCTATGCAGCAATTCTAAGTATTAATTCAGCCTATACATCAATCAATTATGATGTCATCTTTTAAATGAAGTTGCATATATATAGATGGAGTGTGCTGAACTAATTTGTATTCATATGGTCTGAGGAAGCCTCTCTGGCGAAAGCGCTTACCTGTTATTTGTGTTTAAAATAAAAGACTGGATTTAATTAAGACTTCCTGGCATCTGGCTACACTTTTTGAACTGGAAATATCATTTATACTTGGTCTGAAAAGACGCTTTGAATGCTGACAACTATCTGCACAGGGTTGTTCCTAAGCTTTATTTATTATTTGACTTATTCATTTCTTTATGTTTTGCTCAGGAACATTAACTTTACTGTGGTGCCATTTGTTATTGCTCTTATAATTTTGAGAATAGTTTCATTTACAGCTCCACCAGTTTTGTTGCAGTTTACCATGATTTAAACCACATTTTGAATATTTATCAACTTTCTATATGCCTTTTGAATATTAATACAAGGAAATTGAATGTATTGACTCTATTTACACATCTAAGGTCACTGTAATTAAACAACATTTTGTACATTAGAGCCTGGAGGTAATATAGCTGTATTCAGTGAATTACAAATCAGTTATGGGCGATTTCATAAAGGTGTTTTATGGCCAGTGGAAGTAAAGCTGTTGCATTAAATGTAATCTTTGCCAATACTGCACTCAACAAATGTAAAATAATTTATTTTTACACACACAGAGCACAAGTGTCATAGCAAAAATGAATGCTTTAGTATTTTTTATGTTTGGGTAGCTAAAATGTGGAACAATTTTCCTACAGTGGTTAAGGACATAACATCTCTTTATACATTTAAATCTAGGCTGAATGAGTATTATGGTGACTATAGGAATAGACCTCTTTATGCAGGATACAGACTCCTAGAAGATCTTAATTTAGATACATAATTTGTTTAAACCTACTTTACACTTCAACTTTGAAAAACCCTGCAAGACAAAAGTAGTCTATGAATCTTAATAAACATTAGATTTTTACAATAGGAATCTAAAAAGTTAAATCAAATATACTCTAATAATGTTCTACTCCTCATAATGGTGGTTGCAATGAGTGATACATATATTTTAATTCTGTGCATCAGAAGTACATAAACATAGACACATATTACATGCATACGGTTTGTGATGGTAAATAAAGATCAGCAGCAACATTATCAGCTGCCAGACCATCACAAACATATCTAAACCACTCTTGGGAAACTGTTGGAACTGAGAGCAGTGCAGATGTTGAAACTGAAAAATTAATAGAAGGTGGTGATGGCAGTTTCAGATTTTTTTTTCTTGCAGTAACTGAAATTACTTACTGGATCTTTCCTTAGCATTTAAGTGCTTTGGCATTTCATGCAATACTACTACAGTAGCCATTATTATCCATTGTCTGAAAATTTGCTGGTAGCCAGAGGGAAAAAAATGTCCTAAAGCATTCTTCACATTGTTAGTGTCCACAGTCAGCATTAGCAGTGACATGCTTCCTATATATTGTGTGAGATCTGCTATGCGTGCCAAAAGCATAATCTCCAGCAATAAACTAAACTAGTCACACAAAAAAAAAAAATAAACAAAACAAGGAGACTGTGGTTCATTAACTACAAAGTGGGCAATCCGTTGTGCAGGATTTTGCCCTCACCCCATCTTAATTTTATATATATATATATATATATATATATATATATATATATATATATATATAGAGCTCTACTTCAGGTGATCAAACTTTCAAAAGTTCGACTTTCATATGGCCAAGACCATATGCTCGAACTTTTGAAAGTTCAAACTTATAATAGTAAAAAAAAAAGAAAAAAATTACCTTAACGATTCTAGCGGGGGGGGGGGGGCAAGTCCCCTTGCATCCCCCACACCCTCTGCTATTTATATATTCCAACTCCGTGATCACACTACAGTGTGGAAAAGGGAAGTCTTCCCGTTCTGTGCTGTATGGAGATCTCTGTTATAAACATTTGAACTTTAAAAAGTTAAGTCATATGGTCTCGGTCATATGAAAGTCGAACTTTTGAAAGTTCGAGCATATGAAGGGGACCCATATATACATACATACATATATATATATATATATATATATATATATATATATACATACATATATTATATATTATATATCCACACACATAAATACATACATACACTCACTAACTGTTGACACTACTCTTGTCAAAACAGAAACCACTCTGCAAAGGTGAAAAAAAACAGCTTGCAGAACTGCAATAGCGAAACAGAGCTGATAAATGTAAAAACATTGCAGGACATATACATTCAGGGATTTGGAATTGGGCAGACTATATTCCTGCAGTTACTTTCTATTATTGTATGTATTTTGAGTGGCTTTTAACTTACTTAAAAATCCAGTGTTTTACACTTCGTTGTTTTTACTAATACAGTGATTTTAATGCTGTGCATTTCTTTTTTTCTTTCTAATCTTTAAAATGTTAAACCATGTCTGCAGTCCCAAACAAAGCACAGGGAGGAGATGGAATTAGTAAAAATGACCTAAGAACACTTCAGCAAGAACTTACCGTGCCAGTATATCTGTTATTCATTAGGTCATATAAATATTGGGAGATTCCTCAAGATTGGAGACATGCGCTTATTAAAGCTGTCTTTAAGGGAAAAGGGAGTAGGACAAACCCAGAGTCATATAGACCCTTAAGTCTACTTTCATGTTGTGGAAAAATAATGGAGAAGGTAATATTGGATAAGTTGTCAGAATTGGATAGGTTGGGGCTTAAAACCATATATCATCATTAGTACAACTAGGTATCGATGTACTCTTGATAAGTTGGATAGTTGCATGTCTTACAAGTAGGACATGGAAAGTATCATACAACAACTGGACAGGTGAAATCCATGGTTACAGTCAGGGTGTCCCACAGGGCTCTGTCCTAGGCTCTTACTTGTTTAGTGTATCTTTCAGACCTAACTTTTTCATCTGAGGTGTTCTACAGTCTATATGCAGACGACCTGAAATTGGGTAAACTGATTACATGTGTTACAGATAAGGCATGTCTGCAAAAGAACTTGACTAAATTGACCATCTGGTTATAGGAGAATAATATGCTGATAAATACATCAAAAACTAGGCATATGAGATTTGGGATACATAAATTATAAGGTGAATATTTAATACATCACACAGTGATTGAAACTGTAGATTCATTTGGACCTGGGTATATTAATAGATCCAGCTTTGTGTTTATCTAAACCAACTGGTTAATGATAGATGTTAAGTTGTCAATCTTGCCTTTGTTCTTGCTGGATGGGTTTGGAGCTGATCCTCGGCTCTGACTCTGCCATCTTCTATAGCTCGAGAGCTGTTTACTGGCTTGAGGCTACCCCTTATCCCAAGATGCCTAGCGCTTGCTACCCTGATCTTGTTTGCCGCTTCAGCTGCGGGGTTCCTGGATACTGGCTCAGGCTCGTATAACTTCGTTTTATTAGCTTTCTTCTCTGATAATACTACCTTTTTCTTCTGTTATTTGTAGCGATATATAGTACCTTTAGTTTAATTTGTTTAGAGTGTTGTAGTTTTCCTTTCCCTTAGAACTCGTTTAAATTAGAGAGTTCTCCCCCACCTCTTCCCCCTATTCGTAGGTTACCGTTTAAGTTAGAGGTTGCTACTTATATAAAAAAAAAAAAAGATATATTTCTTGTTAGTATTTTATTGTTGTTTGTGTAGTGTTAGTGCTAGTCTTCTTAGTTTAGACTTTTACTAAGATAGTCACTTTAGCAGTATTTTATAGTTTAGAGTGGTTTTGTGTTTTTTGTACATTATGTCAAAAGATTCCAAGGTTTCGGGATTCAAGAAGTGTGACTCATGCTGTCAGAAAATGTCTCTGACAGATGGGCACATTTCTTGCGTCTACTGCTTAGGCGCAGTACACCTGCAGGACTTTTGTTCTGTATGCCATGCATTCAGCCCAAGAGTTCTTCAGGAGCGAAGAAATAAACTTATATTGAGGGACCTTCTTAAGCCTCAGGATTCACTAGCTAAGGCTCAGCCGGTGAAGTCTCCTAAACCAGCCAAATCGTCGGCTCCCAGCTCGGAGCCGTCCTTGGCCCAAGACTTGTCTACTTCTTCGGTTCCGGCTGGAACTGAGGAGACTGCCTCCTCGTCGGCTCCACCAGTACACTCAGAGCCGAGAAGGACTCACAAGAGAACAAGGTCCCCTTCATTGGAGTCCATACACTCGGCTCCTTGGTCCCCCCTTTTACAAAGTGACCATAGTCATAGATCTTCCCACTCTTCTCGGTTCTCCAGGCTCTCAGACCATGATGTGGAGAGAGTGGTCAGTAGGTTGTTGAAGTTGCAGGCACTGGCCAAAATGTTGTCCAGCCCTCCTCAACAGGTGTTGGCTCCGTCTGTTTCCATTGATATTCCTCCTCTGACTCCTTTGAGCTCAGAGCCGGAGTTTGTTGGTGTGCGAATCGTGGAACCGTCAGCTCCAATAACGAGTTATCCTTCGGATCCGTCATCTGCTCTGATCCCTTCGATGGAACTTTCCCTCAAGGGATCTGGGCGCCGAGACTCCCTCATCGGCTCAGAGGGGGCAAGTGGCATTGGACCCTTGTCAGACCCTGTTCTCCCTCTAGGAGCATCGGCGCAGGTGAGCTCGGCTCCTACATCGGCCTCAGAGCCATCTCCCTCTGTGCAGAGGAGGATTCCGGTTTCCTCAGAGCCGGAGCCTTCTTTGCATCGTGGCAGGGATGCCTTCGATGTCATGAGGAGTGTGTTGGCCTCTGAGCCAGCCCCACCATCGGCCCCACCAGCTTCATCCCCTGTGGTGCCTGCGTCAACCTCTGTCGCTCCTCCAGACCCCAAGCATGGGAACCAATGCTCCAGGTCACCCCATTGGGTGTTTCCTCTTCTTCTAAGGCCTCCCCAGATCATTCAGAGGAGCTCCCCCCCGGAAGAAGTTGAAGAGGAAGCACATTGACTCCCCCGAGTCTGTCACTTCGGATATGGATTTGGATGAGTCGGAAGGGTCCCTGAGATCTCCCTCTGAAGATGTTTTCTTTGTGGACATCTAAGAAATCCTTAAGCATAGGGGGAACTGGAATACCCTAGCCCCTACCAAGGACGAATCTGTATTCCTGGATGCGTTCGGTTCCCGACCCTCCACCTCCTGGGTTTCTCCGCCCTTCGATCCACTAATGTCAGTGGTGGCTTGAAGGGCTTGGTCAGCCCTGGATACAGTGGAACCAACCCCGAGGAGACCAGACAAGTTTATTACTGCTTCTCCTGACAAGCAGTTCCTCACCAAGGGTGTTCCCGTGGATGCCATGGTGGTAGCAGCATCCACTAAAAAGGAGTTGGCGGAAACTTCTTCCTCTGTCCATCCTCCTAACAAGGAGTCCAGGACCATGGACAGATACGGGAAGTGAATGTTTGCTTCAGCGACATTTTCCATGAGGTCTCTGAATTACTTATGCCATTTCACCAGGCTTCAGAGGGATCTCCTGAAAGAGCTTGGAGATACCCTACAGGATCCATCAGTTCAAGGGGCTCAGGCTAAAATGGCCTCTCAGCTGGCAACCCTTAACTCAGTAGTCAACTCCTCCATGAGGCTCATTTCTTATGCAGTCAATGAGGCGAGTAGAGCCGCAGGCACATGAGTGGCACTTCGGAGACATGCATGGATGCGGCTGTGTAATTTTGCGGAACCCTTCAGAGCATCATTCACCAACACTCCCTTTGACGGTTCCTTTCTTTTTGAACCACAGGTGAAAGACACACTTACTAGGTGTGAGCAGGAAGGCAAGACTCTCTCTGCCATAGGAGTCCGTTTTTCCACCCCCTCTAGACCATACCCTAAGGGTCAGAAGAGTGCAAAGATGTGGTTTTGGAAATCCCAGGGATCTTTGACTGACACACGTAGTGATTTTTCCTCCAGGGGCAGAGGAGGAAATAACAATAGTAGCAGACACCACCCTCGTGGCAGAGGGGGTCCGCAGAACCAGGGTAGTAGAGAATACTTCTCTGACAAGCCCTTCCAACATCTCTGAGGGATTGTCCGACTGTCCATCTCTAGAGGCAGTTTAGGGAAGACTTTCATTGTACCCAAAAGCCTGGCTATGCTTAACGCAAGACAAATGGGTATATTCAATAATATCCGGTGGTTACAGAATTCCATTCACTCAGCCCCCTTTACTATCATGCAAGTCCCTCCCAGATGTTCCACCCAATCTGAGGGATCAAGCAGTTATAGAAGTTTCAAAACTGCTAGAAAAAAAGAGTCATCCAGGAAGTCCCAGCAGACCAACACGGATCCGGAACTTACTCAAGGTTCTTTTTGGTACCAAAAAAGACAGGGGACTGGAGACCTATTTTGGATCTCAGCAGACTGAACAAGTCTGTTCAAAGAACAAAGTTTTGGATGGTCACGCTACAGTCCATTCTCCCCTTTTTGGGTCAGGAAAATTGGATGTGTTCCAATCTCCAGGATGCATACTATCATATCAAAATGGACAGGCGCTCCAGGAGATTCCTTCGCTTCCAGCTGGGAGCCAGTCCTTACCAGTTCAGAGCTCTGCCCTTTGGTCTCACCACAGCCCCCAGGGTGTTCACCAAATGTATGGCAGTGGTCACGGCTCACCTGAGGCATCAGGGATTCCAGGTGTTTCCATATCTAGATGACTGGCTCCTTACTGCTACTACCAGGCATCAGCTCCTTCAAGCCAGGGACTATACAATTTCAATTTGCTCCCAACTAGACATCACCATAAATTTAGAAAAATATGCCTTGTTGCCCTGTCAGTCTATTACTTATATAGGAGCAGACTTAAATACAAGAAGCATGTTCGCAAAGCTACCTTCGGACAGGGTGTCCACAATTCGCCAGCAAGTTCAAGTCCTCATGCAATGCAAAAGGGTACAAGTCAGGTACGTCCTCCAAACTCTAGGTTCTATGGCAGCGGCAATTCTCCTGACACCCCTAGCCCGCTTTCATATGAGAACCTTGCAGTGGCTTCTTTTCACACAGTGATCCTTTCAGCAGCTCCCCATGTTTCACATGATCATGATTACAGAAGCATGCAAAAGGCACCTTTCCTGGTGGATGGTCTCCCCATTAGTGTCTCAGGGCAGACCCTTCATTCAGCCCCCTCCAGTTGCCACAGTGACCAGAGACACCTCCCTGATAGGGTGGGGGGCATTATCAGGGCAGGACAGTCCAAGGCACTTGGCAGCCTCACGAGTAACATCTGCATATCAATGTATTGGAAATGAGATCCATGCTCTTAGCGTTGCAAGCTCTTCATGACTCTCTCCCTTCTGGGACCATTGCAATTCAAATGGACAACATGTCAGTGGTGTGGTACATCAACAAGCAGGGTGGGACCAGGTCCTACCCCTATGTCGAGAAGCATTCAGACTCTGGCAATGGGCGATTTCTTCGCAACAATTTCTGATTGCGATGCACATCCCTGGGAGGTCCAACGTCATAGCAGACAGGCTCAGCCGAGCTATTCTCATGCCTCATGAGTGGTCTCTGAATCAAGTGGTTGCAGATCTGATCTTCAGCAAATGGGGACAGCCTTGCTGCAACCTTTTTGCCACCCCCTTCAACAGCAAATGCAGCAACTACTTCTCCCATCTTCTGCTTCCTGGTCACTCTCCCAGAGATGCTCTGGTCCACGATTGGCCTCAGGGACTTCTTTATGCATTCCCTCCATTTCCTCTGATACCAAAACTCATACAGAAAGCAATATCATTGGGTTGCAGAATGATCCTCATTGCCCCATACTGGCCTCGACAGATATGGTTCCCATTCCTGCACTGCTACCTTCTCGAGCAGCCTTGGACTCTGGTCCCCATTCCAGACCTACTGATTCATCAATCAGGCGGGCTTCATCATTCACTTCAAACACTCCAGCTCACAGCTTGATTGCTCCACTTCCAGCCTTAGTCAGGCTTCCCAGCATTTCACGACATTATTGTCTCCTCCCATAAGTCTGCCACTAGAAGGACCTATGCCAGCAAATGGAAACTTTTTTCTTGTTAGGCAGAGGCTAGGAACATAGATCCCTTCACAGCCCCTTTCCACTAAATCTTTGAGTTCCTATCAGAACTCTTTCATTCGGGGTCTGCCTCTGCTACAATCAGGGTTTAATTAGCGGCCATTTCAAATTTTCATGTTGGTTTTTCCAATGCAAACATTATGTCTCATAAGCTATGCAAAGCCTTTTTAAGAGGGGCGACTCTTAGACCCCCAGTGAGAGATCCCCCTTCTCCTTGGGACCTTAATTTGGTACTAACCTCTTTGATTATGCCCCCTTTTGAACCAGCAGCGTCCTGCTCCATGAAGTTTTCATCTTGGAAAACTCTCTTTCTGGTAGCTATTACTTCAGCCAGACGTGTCTCTGAACTTCAGGCTCTATGTGTCCCTCCTCCATACTTAGTATTCCATAACGACAGGGTTGCTCTGAGGACTAATCCCTCTTTCCTTCCGAAAGTCTGCTCAGAAAATAATTTGAACCAGTCTATAGACCTACCTGTGTTTTTTCCTAACCATACCAACAAGGCAGAATACAAGTTACATCAACTGGATGTCCATAGACAATTACGTTTCTACCTGCATAGGACGAAGGAAATTAGGAAGTCGGACCAACTCTTCCTTTCCTATACTCGGGGCAAACAAGGTCTCCCAGTTTCCAAACTGACCTTATCCAGGTGGTTGTCTCACATCATTACCTTTATCTGTCAAAGAACAAAGATTTGCCAGTCAAACCGAAAGGTCATTGTACCAGGGCCTTAGCCACCTCTGTAGCCTTCCAGTCTAGGTTGCCATGGATGTACCGCTGCTATGTGGGCAAATCCCCATACTTTTATTTCTCATTACAAGTTGGATTTAGTCTCCAGGAGTAGAGCTAACTTTGGTTCCACTGTTCTGAGGAGTCTGTTCCAATGAGCCACCCAGGATTGTAGGTGCTAGGGACGCTGTCCCAACCAGCAAGAACGAAGGCGAGATTGACAACTTAACATAAAGAAGTTATGTACCGACCATAACGTTCCATGTTAGTTGTCTTCATCTCGCCTTCCTTCTTGCGTCCCTCCCTCCATCCCCCTATCCTTTTGGACCAAGAGGAGTTCAGGTTTCACTGGTTGAGGGTTCTCTGGTTTGTTTCCTCTACTGACAGTAGGACAGGTGTGCTTAACCCTTTGTTTGGAGGGGTTCTTTCTATAGCTATGTCTGGTGTTAGCTATTCCAAACGAGATCTAGGTAGCGAGCGCTAGGCATCTTGGGATAAGGGGTAGCCACGAGCCATTAAACAGCTCTCGAGCTATAGAAGATGGCGGAGTCGGAGCCGAGGATCGGCTCCGAACCCAACCAGCAAGAAGGAATGCGAGATGAAGACAACTAACATGGAACGTTATGGTAGGTCATAACTTATTTTTCTAGAACTATAGGTTGTATAAAAAGATTTATAAAGTCTAAGGAATCAAAAATGATGAAGTCATTGTTTGTTAGTTACATTAGACCCAAACGTGAGTATGGAATAACAACATGGAAATCCTATAAGAAAACAAGCAGGAGTAAACTGGAAAGAGTACAGCAGAAATATACCAAGGGCATCCATGGATGTGAAAATGTAAATGATTATAAAAGACAAATATCTCAACTTGTACAGTGTCTCTTACAGATATCTAAGAGGAGATCTTATTCAGGTGTATAGGGCATTTAGAGACAACTACCTTTGTGAATGTTTGGGGTTATCAAAAAGTACTAGAGAATTATCAGGCAGCCTGTGTAGAAGACTGTATAGGAATGAGAAGTGTACCAATTAGTTCTCTGACAGAGTAGCTGATGCATGGAACAGACTACCAAATTATATTAAAGCAAGTACTAGTTTAGATATTTTTAAGGACAGTCTGGACACTTATGGGAACAAGCAATTTGGTATATTGGCAAGCTAGAAGGGCATTAATGCCTGTGCTTGAAATATATGTATGTATGTATGTATGTATACTGTGGTTGAAATGAGTCCAGTATGTTGAATCTTGTACCCTGGTTATTAAACAAATGAGTAAGTGTACATTGTTTGGAAATCACACTTGTAAGCTTCACATAGTCGGCCTTGTATTTCAGAGGTATCTGTGCAGTGGGATTAATTTTGTTGGCAGTCTTATTTATATCTTGCTATGTTTTGCTCTTTTGTAACATGAATGTAAGCCCCTCCATCTAGTTTCTAAACTGCTTGTCCTGGTAATATCTGTGGTGGCAGAAAGATGAGAAAGGAAAACCAGACCTGCTTATCTGCAACTCATCCTGTGAGATGCCACAGGCATTTTCTGGCAAGATGGGAAATATAATCCCTCTAGCATGCCCACAGTTTTCTTTGGGGCCTTTTTACAGTGGGCCTTACCTGCTATAACTCTTAAAGTAGGCTCCCATGTGACATCTTCTCTTGGTGTCTATACTACCTTATCTGACTCAGCTCAACCCCAGAGGAGCAGAAACCATGTGTGTAATGAGCTCCTCACTCTGTCATAAACAGTGTCCAGGTAATCCTGAAAAAAAAATGTAATTTCTTCAGTCTGTCTGAACTCTCATCTTTTCAGTCACTAACCAAATATAAGGATTGGAAAAGCCTCACCAGTAAACTGAAAGCAGTGTCCCATGACTCAGCTCTCCCTTCACTACCATGACCCAGAGCATTGTCTGCAACTTCTACTGCATTAGTGCACTAGTCAGTCCCCTTAACCCTCTATCATCACTTGTGAATATCTCAAAATACCTGAACTTCTCCAACTGGGTAGCTGCATCCCTCAGCAGACAGCATTTCACACTTTTTTCAGGAGGTAATCATGACCACTGATGCAGAAGTACTGATTTATATCCCAGCTGATGTTTACCGAGGAGTGACATGCTATAGTGTATGCTGGAGATCATGGTCACTTGAGGCCAACAGGACACCCCCTGCAGAGAAGCAGCCCTCATATCCATGTTAAATTTATGCTGGTCCATAGTATTCTAAACATGAAAACTGTGAACAGAAGGAGAGAAAAGTACCTTTGGTGCATTGTTACTGTCATAGTGAAAGTATTTGCCTTAACATTGAGGATGAGTTAACAAGTTTTGCTCTGCAAACATTGCAGCTAAACAGCATGCAGCAGCCCTGTGACCAGGAGTGGCTGTAGTACCTCCCACAGCATATACTGGGATACATGTTTAAATGATTTATGTAAAAACACATGTAAACCATACTGCTGCAGTTCCAGGACCCCTCCAGTATTAGTACAATGATGAAGAATTAATCCACTATTCCCCCACAGCTGGAATGGAATTTGCAGTACTTCCCCCGAATCACATACCTGACAACCACATTATGTCTCCCAGCACTATGGCAGACGCTTTCCAGGGAAGCTGAGGACAGTGATCAGTGCATAAATGGAAATGCACCATCCTGCCCCACTTTTTAAAAATGCGGCAAAGCTCATTTGATTGTAACTTTGTTTTACTGTACAGTTTTTATGGTTTATGTTTAGCAGTTAGTCATTTTCACTGAAGCTTGAAATACTTGGTATTCATCATTATCATCACTGCTGCCATAGCCTAAGTTCTGTGGGTTGTATCCTGATAGTAATATAACAACCAGACATCTTCCAAAACTTCAAGACACCTTCCATGTGCCCAAGCCAACAGCTCTAGATGAATTGAATAAAAAGACAAATTTGGGTGCCAACCACTTCAGAACTTTCCTGCCACTGAAGAGAGTGCTCCTCTGCAGGCTGTCAGGGATCAAAGGTCAGCTATTGATTCCATTGCTAGG
Source organism: Protopterus annectens (assembly GCF_019279795.1). NCBI lineage: Eukaryota > Metazoa > Chordata > Ceratodontiformes > Protopteridae > Protopterus > Protopterus annectens. The sequence continues at coordinate 18,237,407 of NC_056726.1, read as the reverse complement.
TAGATAAGATCCCCTTTAGGGGAAAAAAAATGTTACTTTTTATTACAGAAAACTTTCTTTTTCTGTACATGATTAACTTTTAAGCTAAGATTTTTTTGTTGTTAACTGTTATCTGATTGTTGTATACATTTAGACAGAGGGTGTTTTCTTTTTTACTTTTTTGGTTAAAAGTTGTTTAAACTACTTTTCTGTGGAGAAAATGTTATTTTACTTTCTGGTCCAGGGTAAGTGTTTAAAGTGCTTTTTACTGTATTTTTTCTGGGAAAAAAGTTACTTTTTTTTTTTTTTTTTTTTTTTTTTTTACATCTTACCAGTTTTATTGACTATTGCTGCTAAGCTTCCCTGGGAATTAGGCACCATTTTCGGCTTGACCTTGCAGCAATGTAACGGTTCTGCAGTTGTACCTTCCTCCAGCCATAAAAAGAAAAAAATATTATTAAGCAGCCTTTGCCACCACAGCAGGCTGGTAGTTTGCCTCAAGTCAGGAGTGTGTGACTCTGCTGTGTCCAAAGCTGGTTCCACTCACCACTCATCTCTTTCTTCAGATATTTCTGGTGTAGTCCCTTTAGCCACAATGGACTGAGGATTAGACATGTCTGTGGCTGTTGGAGTGCCCTTAGTAGGCAAGGGAGAGCCACTTTTGCTGTTCATGGGAGAAGGGGCAGGGAAAGTGACCTTGCTGAGCCAAAATGCTGTGCCCATTCCTAGGGAGGTTGATACTGGGAATTATGGGTCTGTTTCTTCAGAAATTCCATTCAAAAAGAAACAGAAAACTAAACATATATCTTCTCCTGTTTCAGTTACTCTGGACTGGAATAATGTATTAGTCTTACCTCCAGGTCTAGTGCAGGCTGTTGACCCTTTTAGTAAGTCTATTTTTTTTTTGTAAGAGAAAAGTGGATTCCTTCCCAGAAGAGATTCAAGCGACTGAACCTATGGGTAATGTGAAGGGACAGATGCAGTTTTATCTCCACAGATTTATATTTCACATTCTGAGCAGAGTTTGGTATCTGACGGTCACTGTGAGGAATTTTCTTTCTGTAAGATTATTTTCAGAATAAATCAATTTCAGAGGCAAAACCATGAAGTTTCTTAATCCCTCAAAATATTATGATTTGTTACAACTGGAATTTCCAGAGCCTACACCCACTCTTCTAGTTCTGTCTGCCTTGGAGGATGCTTTAGTTGTAGCCTACAATTTCTCTGACAGTCAGACTGCTGCCCTTAAAAAAGTGGATAGATCATATAAAGTTTCCCAGTCTTTTTTATGTTTCTATACCATAATCCCAGACCTGGCCCAGCAGCTATTACTTTACTGAATTCAGCTGCTGCAAAACATTTTGTTAATACTTATCTCTGTCCTTTTGACAGGGCGGGGAAGGCTTTGGACAAGTTTGGGATAAAAGTGTACGTTTCTGCAACTTATTTTTCAGAATTCTTAGCTGTCAGGTTCATATGTTGAAGTGTATCCTAGATAATTATGAAAGTATGAGGAATGTTTTAGCATCAGTTTCTTCCATGAAAAGAAATCCACTTTGTGTAATTTGGTTTCTTCTGTTTCCCAAAGTCACATTGCTTGAAATGTGCCTATGACTCTGTGGATGTCACTTCCAGGGCTGCTGCCACTGGAACTGTTTTGAGGAGGTTTGCTTGATTACATTCTCTGAACCTCCCATTGAATGTCAAGTGAGAAGTTTAGAATTCTTCTTTGGATAGAGCTCTAGTTTTTGGACTCTCTACTACAAAAGTTAAAAAGTGTATTGAGAGAGGAAAGCTGATTCAAAGAAGCTCAGATTTTTCAGACCTCCTTGTCCTGCTTTAGCAAAAAGCAAAATAAACAGTCCCATTAAAATGCTGGTAAGCAGACATTTAAAAAAACAGTAGCAGGGAGGTTCCAAAAAGAAAACCGCAATCCTCCAGAACAAAGGACAGTCCAATACATCAAATATGGGGGACTTTGTTCCCCCTTACACCCTGGCAATGCCTTAATCCTCCCAAAAGGTCTGAACCTCCATTTCTCTCTTTGGCAACAGATTTTTTTCACAGACAGATGGGTTCTGAATGTGATCCATCAAGGCTACAACTGGCAGTTGGAGGCTCATCCTCCTTTTCTGAACATCCCTTTTCATCCACTATACCAGCGCTTCTCTTTCTTCCTGTCTTAGTGCATGCTGTTTCAGGATGTAAAAGACATTGTTCCTCCTCCTCGGTTAGGAGAAGGATTTTATTTAAGAATGTTTCTGGTGCCAAAGAAAGAAGATTCTGGACCTTTTCTTCATAAACCTATTTGTGATAGTGGCCAATTTCAAAATGGTATTACTTCACAACTTATTACCCCTTGTCCTTCATTTGAATGACTTAGTCTGCTTAAATTTAAAAGATGCATATCATCACATTCCTATTCAGATGTCAGACACTTCTTAATGTTTTGTGTGTCTATATCATATTATCAGTTGTCTCCCTTATCCTTGGGGTTATCCACTGCTCCAAGTGTGTTCACAGAGAGTTTAGCTCTTGTGATAGCCCACTGCAGACTGCAGGGTACCCACATTTGTCCTTATTTAGACAAATTGCTTATTTTTGCAGAGACTTTTTAAAGTGTCAGATGTCTCCTACATATGCTGGGATTCCAAGAGAACATTCAGATGTGTTTTTTGACTCCTCCTTACAGGACTGCTTTTCTGGGCTGCCTGCTGGACATCTCGGTACAAATAGTTTTTTTTTTTCTGCATGAAAAAAAAAGATCTGTATTTAGATCTGTTCCAGGGGCTTCTACTCAGACTTCAATCTCAGCAAGATATTTCCTCAGGATACTGGGTCTCATGGCATCTATGATTCTCATGATACCTCTTGCAAGTCTACAAGTGAAAAGGATACAATGGTATCTGAAATCGCTATGGCCCCACCATCAACACCCATTGACTTATCAAATTCCAATTTTAGGATATGTAAAAAGGGAGATTATGTGGTGGCAACACCATTTTCTTAAATTCCTGGTCTCCCATTCCCCCCCCCCTACTCCAGCACAGTCAGTCACAAATGATGCCTCAGACTTTGCCTGAGAAGTAGTATGAATGGGCATAAAAGTGCAGGGTCTTTGGAATGAGAAAGTCAGACCAAAACACATCAGTATAAAAGAGGTTTTGCCTCTTATAAATGCTCTCAGCTCTTTTAATCATCTGTGGTATTGAGAAGCTCTTCAAGTATTTACAGACAATACCACAGTGATGTGGTATATAAGCAAGGAGGAACCAGATCTTAGCCCCTGTGCAGACTAGCTGGGTTAGCATGGGATATATCTTTACAGCACAATCTCACATTATTGGCTTGTTGCATCCTGTCAGAGCAAAACTGTATGTCAGATGAGCTGAGCAGGACCAGGACAGACCCACATGAATGGAAACTGAAAAAGGGGGTCTTCCAAGAATTGATCCATCTGTGGAGGAACACCTCAAGCAGATATCTTTGTCTCCTTTCTAAACAATTTACTGGCAATTTCTGTTCTATGACCCCACTGAAGAAGGCCTGGAAGACAGATGCCTTTTCCTTCCTTGAACAGGAATGTTCCTGTATGATTTTCCATCCTTTCCACTGATTTCCAGGGTACTTCTAAAGATTCAGAAGGACTTCCAAAGATCATTGTGGTGACTTTCTTCTGGTCCAGGCAACAGTGGTTATCCCTTCTTTTGGGAATGGCTGGGGGCAATTACACAAGGTTCCTCACAGTCTGTATTGACTCAAACAAAATCAGAGGTATTTGATACATCCTGATCCCAAGCAACTGCAAGTGAATGGCTGGATGGTAGGATTTTAATACCTTTTAGACACCTGTTTTCTGAGGGTGTGCAACAGTTACTAATGGAGGCAAAAAAGCCTGCTGCTAGAAAATCATATATTAGCAAATGGAAAAGGTTTTCTAGTTGGTACCATCAAAAGAACCAGTACCCATCCAGGCCTAGTGTTTTTCTGGTTTTACAGTATTTGTGTTGAGTTACTATCTTATGGCCTTTCTTACTCCTTAATCAAGGTTCATTTGTGTATCATTTCAGCATGTCTGCCCATGGATCTCACTCTTTCAATTCAGTCTCATGTCAAAATGTTTTCAAAGGGGTTCTGCAATAGAAGCCTCCTGAAAAAAAACAGTGGCCCCTCCTTCGGATCTTGATTTTGTGTTAGAAAAACTAACTCTTCCTCCATTTGAACCAGATCATCAGGCCACTTGGGGTTCTTGACATGGAAAACAGTCTTAATTATTGCCCTGACCTCTGCAAGAAAAGTATCTCAGTTGCCAGCCTTTGTGGTGGGTTAGCCTTATCTCATTTTCAACAAAGATAGTCTCTTTGAGAAGTAATCTTTCTTTTATGCCTAAAGTGGTATCAGAGTGTACCTTAAGCCAATCTATCCATCTCCCTGTCTTATTTCCAGATGCTAAAAATGAGGGAGACAAGATACTTCATATCATGTATATCCACAGACAACTCCAGTACTGTTTTGACAGAACAAAATCTTTCAGAACTTGTGATCAATTTTTCATTTATTGTGAGTGTAAGAAAAAAGGACTACCTGTATCAAAGCAGACTGTATCCAAATGGTTGTCTCAGGCTATTACCTTTTGTTATTCTTACCACAGCAGAATTATTCCAGACAGGATCAAGACATGATCCAGGACTTTGGATTCATCAATGGCTTTTTGGAAAGGGTTGGATTATTGAAGTATTCTAGCAACTTTCTCTTCTGCACACACTTTTACAAAGCACTATAAACTACATTTTTTTTCCAGGTCTAGGAAATGCTTTGTTAGGAACACTCTCTGTGAGCTGCTGGACCCTTCTCCTTCTTCCAAGCTATAGTAATCTGCCCTTATAGCGCAGGCTACTGCAGCAGTGATCATAATGATGCATATTGTACAGTTGTGTAAGTAAACTTACCACAACAGTAGATGTTTGAATGTTCATTGCTGCAGTAGCTGCTCCCTCCATCCCTATTATTTTTGTCATGGTGAGGACATGCTTTTTTTTCTTTTCTTTTCCTGGCATTGCCCACACAAGGCTTTTTTCTCCCTCTCTAAATTGACATGAAAGCTCTGAAGGGGTTGGCACTCAAACATGACTTTTAGTCAGCTCAGCTTCTCGAAGGTGAACTGAAGCCTTGGAAGCTGGTCAGCTGTTATATCCTTAGCAGGAAGTAACCCACATAGTTTAGGCTGCTGCACCAGTGGTCATTTACACATCTACTGTCATGGTAGGTTTACTTTCACAATGCTACTTTTATGTTCTTTCCTCTTGTAAGTTCAGTTTTGTCATTGTAGTAGAGTCATAGATTTATCCTGCCATTTCTTACAAATGAACCAAAAAAAAGAATAAAGCTGCAGTGTCTGGTTTGCATTTTGTAGCCATTGTACAGGCTGATTTAATCAATATGTTTAGGAGTAGAAACTAATGCCAAATGATGACCCAAGAGCTATGTTTCCAGGTAGCTGTGCTTCGTTTTCCAAGACAAACTATCATAAAATGTATGGAATAAAGATACATATCCAAAACATCTTACAAAAACTATTAACTTGTGGAACCAGTGTGTGCACAGTGGCTTTTACTGCATGTGTTACATCATAATTCTCTCTCTCTCTCTTTTTTACTCCATCACATATGAAGTCAACAGCGATCACTGATAAATGTGTTATGTTATATTGATAATAAAGATCAGTTTATAATGGAATGCAAATTCATGTTTTGATGTGTGTGTTAAGTGATTTATGAGCAATGCTTCATTTTTCTTTGCAACATACTGTTTTTTAACTGTAACAAAACACCCTGTAAGAAATAATTAACAAAATGACTAACAGAGAACTGACATCTAACCATCACATTTCAAGAAACAAAGCATATTGATATAAATTTTGGCTGTGCACATAGCCGGCCTTAGGCATAGGCCAACTAGGCGGCTGCCTAGGGTGCTGCTCTAGCAGGGGCACTTTTCCAGTATTTATTAGGTGTAGGTAGACCTGGATGGGGGCACCGGGTAGTGTAGTGGGGGGGGGAACCATGGAGCCCTTTTGCCTAGGGTGCCAGTTGACCTAAGGCCACTCCTGGCTGTGCAGTTTGAGTTACACACATAATGATTAGCTAACAAATATTTTTGTAAACAGCAGTTACTCACTCTTCTTTAAGTGAATGACTGTATGTAGCTAGTGCCATTCAGCACTAGTTCTGGTAATGGGAGGAGTAAAAAAAAAAAGTGAAGTGGTAATAAAAATCTCAACAGACTCATTTATTTCACATATGATTATATTCTTTTTTCTTTACCATATCACTACTTAAGATATTGTAAGAACAATCTTCTGACACTACTGTTGCAGAAAGATACACTACCAGCTGACAACTTTTCTTTGGTTTCCATTAATTCTATGTCACCTTCAGGAATTTACCCTCCTAGTTTAAAAAGTCTTTCCTATCTTCTGCATATTTCCTATTGTCATATATAGTTTCAAGGACTAGAACTGCTTGTCCAATCCAATTAATGACTGCTACTCAAACCATCCTTTAAGGGGGAAACCTAACCCAGAACTGCATACCTCAGGCAGGATGAATGGGGTGTCTGATGGCTACTTTTACGTGCATCTCATAAGTCCTTCAAAGTAGCTGGACAAAAGGGCAATTTCAGATCATGTGAGACTAATCTGTGGGGCATGTGCTAGATTGCCAGCAACAGTTATAGACTTGTGAGCCAACAGAAAGATTTGACACTTCTGAGTAAGGGCCAAGAATGGGTAGTATTGCTTAAATTCCATTTTTTAAAATATCATGTTTTGTTTGGCAGACAGATGTCTATGGCATGCTTTTAGCAGGAGGTTACGGCACTGAAGAGGGTTAGGGAGGTTTATGTATGGATACATGAGATTTTTACTGGTTCTTTTGAAAATTAAAATCACCTCCATCAGTAGTGGTAAATGAATTCTTTATTATTTATTTATTTATTTAAATTTGTTGACCGGGAGTGTCCGACTGGACGTGGGTCCATTTTCAGTGGAGGCCCGGGGAGAAAAGCTCCACAGTAAAATAAACAGACAGTAGTTACATTGGATTACATAGCGATTAACAATTTAACATAGAAATTACTTACAACATATTTACAGATGAAGAACATAGTACATCAGTAGACAACTAGAATCTTTATCAGTGAAGTACATAACAGGCATTAACAAATGTAACAATGAGAAGTTCCTGCTGTATAATAAGTACTAGGCTTATAAGCATCTGAGCTTGCTATCATCAAGGTAGTTAGTGGAGGTGAAAGAAAGGTAGTAGTTGGATGGGGTGGATGATATTAGAGTGGGAGTTGCAAGGGCATAGCCAGCATGTTTTTAGGTGCGCTTTTAGTAAAGTTTTGAAGTTGGTGCAAGATGGTACGGAGGTAATTGTGGGTGGGAGCAAGTTCCATAATTTGGCTATGGCGCAAGAGAATAGTGCTTCACCAGCAGAATTACTGGCTTTAGTGATCTGCAAGTGATTTTTGTTGCTGGATCTTAGTGGTCTGGTGGTATGATAGGGTTGGAGTAGATTCTGGAGGGATGGGATTTAGTGGATGGTTTACTAGTTTGTGGGCGAGTGAGAGTTGATACCACTGAAGGAGGTGAGGGAGTTCAAGCCAGCCCAGTTCAGCAAGTGAGAGACAGTGGTGACTACGGTAGGATGCCCCTGTGGCGAATTTTGCAATTTTGTTGTAGCAGGTCTCTAGCTTGTTTAGATCACATTGCCTTAAGTTGGTATATACTGGAGAGGCATAAAGTAGGGTGGAGATAAGGTGGGAATTTGCTATGGAAATCTTTGCTGCTTTGGTGAGAAATTGTTTATTTCTATATAATGCTCCTAGTTTTTTGTGGACTTTTTTTATGGTCATGGATATGTGAATGTCAAATTTTAGTTTATTGTCTATTTCCACTCCTAGCAATTTGGTGTGTTCAGTTGGGTATATAGTGGTGTTGTCTTTTGCTGTGATGTTAAAGTGAGAGTTGTTTTGAGTATGTTTGGTGGGTTGGAAGATGAGTAGTTTAGTTTTGTTTGGGTTGAGTATTAATTGGGCATCGGATAACCATGTTTCAACAGAGGAAAAGGCTTCCTGTGTGACTTTTTGGAGTTTGGGTACGGACTGGGCTGAGCAGATGATGGTCGAGTCATCTGCGTATTGGATGAGTGTGCCATGTTTGGTGGCAGAGGCTAGATTATTGGTGTAAACAGAGAAAAGTAGGGGTCCAAGGATGGATCCTTGGGGAACCCCTATGGAGACAGGTAGTTGGGGAGATATGTCATTCAGCCATACAACGGATTGTTGGCGGTCATACAGGTAACTCTGAAACCAGTTGGTGACTGATTGTGAGAAGGATAGGTTATTGAGGACAGTGATAAGTTGTTTGTGTGGGACCATGTCAAATGCTTTAGACAGGTCTAGGAAAGTAGCAGAGGAGAGATAGCCATTGTTTTTATGCTGAAGGATAGTGTTAGTAAAGGAGAGTAAGGCAGTGGTGGTGCTATGGTTTGGTCGGAAACCATGCTGAGTACTGGAAAGGAGGTTGTTAATAGGGAGGTAGTGTGAGACCTGAGAGTGTATGCATCTCTCTAGTATTTTGGAGAGTGGAGAGAGAATAGCTATGGGGCGGTAACTGGTTAGTTCTGCAGAGGGTCCGCCTTTGTGGAGGGGAATTATATGTGAGACTTTCCACAATGTGGGAACGTAACTTTCTGACAGAGATCGGTTAATCAAGATGGATACTGAGTAGGCCAGAGCATCAGCTGCGATTTGTAGGTATTCACTTGGGAGGTTGTCTGCTGCTAATTTGGTGGGTTTAAGTTTAGTTAAGAGTTTTTTATGTTGGAGGTAGGTACAGGAGAAAAGAGAAGGCAGTGGGGAGATTACTAGTTGAAGGTGTGGGTTGGAGGGAGGGTTGTGTTGTTTAGCTAGTGATAGTATGGTTTGGGTGAAGTGTGTGTTGAATGAGGTAGCAATATTTTCTGAGGAGTGAGGGATGTTAGGAGGAGGGGTACTTGACTTTACCTGGGTGGAGGATGGAGTTTATGGAGGACCAGAATTGTTTGGGGCTGTGCTGTGAGGAGTCTAGGGCAGACTAGTAGTATTGGAATTTGTCCTGTTTTATTAGCTCTTTGAACTGTTACCTAGTTCTAGGAATGTTTGTCTAGCTGCGGGGGTTTTGGTTTTGCGCCAGTGCTCCCAGGCTTTATCCCTGTTTTTCATTTCTGACTTAGTGGTTTTCTGTAGCCATGGGGAGGGTTGTGCTTTGGTTCTGGAAAATCTTATGGGAACATGGTAATTAAGGATGTTCAGGAAGGTAGTATTAAAAACTTCAACTGCGTCATCTAGACTGAGGTACTTTAGAGCATGCCAGTTACATTCTTTGAGGGATGAGATGAATGTGAGTGGGTTAAAGTTTATTTTTTTACGTATTTGACGATAGATGACAGGTTTAGCTTGGTACAGGTATTTTTTGAGTAGGAATGTTGGGGAGTGATCACTGAGGCTATCTGATAAGCAGCCTGTTATATATGACTGGGGGTTCTTACTGACTAGTATCCAATCCAGGGTAGTGTGCTTGCTGGAGTTTTTATTTATCCTTGTTGGTGACTGGACTAGTTGGGTGAAGCCATGAAGGTGAACATGATTGCCAGTCAATATTGAAATCACCTAAGATGATAGTTTCTTGGGGGAGATGGTGGGAAGACCAGCTGAGGAGGTTTTCTAGTGGAGGGATGTTTTGGCCAGGTGGGAAGTAGCATCCAATTATGTTGACGGTTTTGCTTTGGTGTATATTATTTCTTCATTGCCTATTTGTGGAGCTGATGATTTTAAGATCTGGATGTTTAGATGCTGTTTAAATATTATAGCTACACCACCTCCTTTTTTGTTTAGCCGGTCTACTCTTAGTATGCCGTAACCTGTAGGGAGTATTTGCTCACTGGTAATGTGAGGTTTTAGCCAGGTTTCTGTCAGGATGACAATATCTGGAGAGTATAAGTCAATGGTGGCATGGAGTTCATGGACTTTGTTGGATATACTTCTAATATTTAGGCTTAGTAGAAGGAAGTCACTTGGCTTTCTATTGGCTGTAATATGGGAGAAGTTGTGGTTTCTAGTCTGATTATGAGGATTGGGGTTGAAGATGGTAGGGCCAGGGTTGGGGTGGATGTCTCCACTTAGGGCTAGTTTTGATATGCATGAGATTATTAGTTTTCTCAGTTTTTGAATGTGTTTGTTTATAATGGAAACTTTATGATTGTGCTCTGTGGGTAATAGGTATGGTGGGAGGGTTACTATGTTAAGTTGTAGGGATGCTTTACGTTTGAGTAATATAGTTGGTAGAATATGTGGGGGGTGCATAGGGATGGTTCTTGAGATGGTGGGAGGGGAGCTGAGTATGGGTGAGACATGGGTGGTGTTGTGAGTAGTAGTACAGTGGTAGTGGTTAAGTGGGGGAATGATGGAGCTTTGGTAGAATGTAAGATATGCAAGGAGAGTGCATGCAGTGAGCAAAGGAAAGGTATGCTTGTACATGTCAGTTGAGGAGGTGTGGAAGTAGAGGGAATATGGAGGAGGTAGTGTTGGGTTAGCACTGTGGTTGGCTATTGGAAAGATGGGAGGGGTTTGAGTGCAATAAAGGTGGGACCACTGGGGGCAGGAGGGAATAGGGGGCAGGGTGGGGAGCAAAGCGGGTAGAGACCCTGTTAGGGTCTAGTATGAGGGGCTGGAAACAATCACAAAGCAAGACAAGTATGTGTTAAGAAACAATCACAATTGACCAAGGACTGCTCTGAAACTGTAAGTCTTTTCTTAATTTCTCAGGTGGAAAAACAGGATAACCTTGTATCAGTAGGCTACTGTGGTCATTGTTTAAATTAACAAACACACAGTATTGATCAGTTATGGATACTATTTGCTAACAGAAGGGAATAAGAGAAAGTGGAAGATGTGTGTGGTGATGGGGGGGGGGGGCTGCTTACAGCCAAAGCACAGTGCTGTCCAGGGGAAAATGAAGATTGGCTCAAACAGGTAGACACATACTCAAAGTTAACTGTAGCTGTTTGCAGACAGTTCAGACCTAGACTGCGCTTCTCTTATAAGAATGTTAAAGGTGGTACCGCAGTTGAATACTTAAGAGTGGTGCTAGGTTCAAAGTTAACTGTAGCTGTTTGCAGACAGTTCAGACCCGGACTGCGCTTCTCTTATAAGAATGTTAAAGGTGGTACCACAGTTGAATACTTAAGAGTGGTGCTAGGTTCAAAGTTGTTTGCAGACAGTTCAGACCCGGACTGCGCTTCTCTTATAAGAATGTTAAAGGTGGTACCGCAGTTGAATACTTAAGAGTGGTGCTAGGTTGGAGAGACACTGAGCCTTCATGGGGCCTGTAGCAGAGTGGATTGTAGTTTTACTGGAGTATTGTAGTATTTGTAGTATTTATTGGAGTTTGCTATCAGGGTAGAGCACTGATCCACATGGGCCTTTTTGCAGACTCCAGGAGCACCAGCTGGTTAAGTCACTTGCCCAGAGTCATAGAGATGGCAACTGGAGACTAAGGGACTCAAACCATGCACTACAGTCTTCAGAATGTTGCAAATTAACCTCTCATAACTATAATCCTCTGTGATATCAAAAAGGAGATAAAATCAACTATTATGATACCGTGAGATAAAATCAACTATTATGATTCCGTGACCCTAACTACAAATATTGCCACTTCTGTGGGTCTGGTTCCCTGCATCTATACTTATTGTTGGCAAAACTGTGAGTGATCAAGGTATTTACAGCAAGGAGATCATATAAAGTGAGGACTCCATTAAGGCTCAGGTTTTCTAAGTGAAACAGGTTTGCAATCTGTCTAAATACGTTTGTTATTCTATACCCTGATAAAAATGTTTCAACCTTTTCCATATTTAAATGTACAGCACACAAGTTACTCCATGTCTTATAAATACCAATTTACTCATTTTAAATTCTTGCATGTTTATCATTGTTTCCATTGTATCCATTGTATCCATATTGTGCAGTTGCACTTGTCCCATTTACAAGAGGATTTCCTTCTGAATCAGTTTGCTAATGGTATTTATTACCTTGTTCTACTGATTCCAGATTTTTTTGTTTTGTCACGTAAACCTGAATTTCACTTTTTGGATTTTATCTATTCACCCAGAACCACCAGATTATGGAAGCTAGGACATAGCAATACTAAGGATTTGCGGAGAAAATGTTTTGGTTATCATTATTCACCTCCAAATTAGAAAGGAATAAGTTAACCATTGTCACACTTTGAGACCTGCACATCATAATGTGTAGATTTTGTACTTTAACTGAGATCCTGGTAGATAGATCTGCTACTTAAATTGTGAAGTTCTTATGTGTGGGATAAGAAAAAACTCCTACATTAGTAAAGTCTGTACTTAATTGTACTAGGATAGTTTAATTTAGGTCACCTGCTAAATCACTTAAATGTAATGTGAAAGATTTATTGTAGTTTACAGTGTGTAGCAAAAATATGCATAACTCCTGTCATTTCTGATGGGATGCTCTCTGGAATAGGGAGTTGCTGTGCAAAATCATTTTCAAACCAACTTGATATTATTGTTGGAGTGGGTGGTGTACCCGTTGCTTTATTGGTATGGAATTGTGAGAACAGAATGACTAAGGCTAGAAAAATCATAAAGCCTAGCTGTTTCTATAAAGCTGAAAATGTGGGGAAAGGCACTACCTATAACCTGAGCATAGGAGGCTTTTTATAGGCAGTTCTTCCCTTTGCTTCCATACTTTGAGTACTGTGAAAATGAAACCCCAACATATATGGCATCAGATGTTTGCAGAAAAAAACATTTTGGGCTGCTAAGAACATTAAACCTAGCAAGGTTTACTATGTCTATGCACTTCAGGTCCATCACTGCTCAAAAGAATCATTTCATTCATTATAACCATTGTACTTCTCCAATGTTTCTATCAAAGTACTGTGTAAGGAATTTTTAAACTCTTCCAACTTGCTATCATCCCCAAAACACATTCCTAGTTACCTTTTTCAATCCCATCACACCTCCAGCATGTGTTTTCTACCTGAAGAAAATCATCTGGGGGAATAAAAATGCTTATGCAAACACTTCCATTCAAAACCATAAACCCTTTGGACTTTGTTGTATACTTGAGAGGCTTACAAAATTCTTCCCATTGTTCCTTTCTAAATTGCCTTTCCATTCTCTTTTCCCAATCTTTTCTAACCTCTGACTCAGTCTTATAGTTACCACGAATACAAAGGATAGATACCAACAAAGAGAGAATATGCTCAATTAAAATCTGTTTATTAATCTACAAAATGTTTAGCACTTTCGTTTCTGGTAAGTCGGAAACTTCTTCAGAACAAATGGCACTTTTTAAAAAACTAATTTAAATATATAAAAAACACACACATCTTTTGTAATCATGTAGTATTTTATATGCCCTACTAACCTTTTTTAATAGCATCATTTGTTCTAGACTCCATTAAAAATTCTACCAGAGCTAGCCTTTCACTTGACACTCCCATGACTCTTTTTCTGTGCATGTACTGTGTTACCAGTCTCTGATAGGGAAGGCAGTCTGTAACCTGAAGTCCAAGCTTCTACTTACCCTCATCCTACTACATTACATTTCCCTCAGATTATTTGCCCACAATGTATTGATTTCTTTGCAAATTTCCTCCAATAAATTTAAGACCCCTGAGGAGAGCTCTCACACCTGTCTGGGACCTTAACTTTGTACTAGAGAAGCTCACACTTCCCCCTTTTGAGCCTGCTGCTACAGCAGAGTTAAAATTCCTCTCTTGGAAAATAGCCTTACTTCTAGCCATCACTTCAGCAAGAAGAGTGTCTGAGTTACAGGCTCTTATGGTTGTGGAACCCTTCATTATCTTCCATGCAGACTGGGTTTCCCTCAGGGCTAACCTATCATTTATGCCCAAGGTGGTATCCAGTGTGGCTTTAAACCAATCCATCCATTTACCAACCTTTTTTCCTAATCCTCAGAATAAAGGGGAAAGGATCCTGCATTCCTTGGCTATGCACAGACAGCTCATGTTCTACCTTGACAGGACTAAGCCTTTCAGAAAAACTGACCAGCTGCTAGTCAGCTTTGCTATAGGGGCAGAGGGCAAGGCAATTTCAAAGCAAGCCATTTCCAAATGGATAGCACACTGCATCCATTTCTGCTACAAACACCATAGAAAACCTATCCCACAGGGGATCAAAACTCATTCCACTAGGGCTACCTCAACTTCTACAGCATTTCTCAGGGGAGTCCCTACCAGGGACATCGTGGAAGCTTCAACCTGGAGTTCTGTAAGCACCTTCACCAAGCATTATCACTTACCTGTCTTTTCTAAATCACCATAATCTCCATGGCGCATGTGATAACTGTGTAATGCTATAGTATAATATACTAGTTAGGTAGTAGTTCTAATCCCAGACATGACAATTGTGAAACTGTGTGTGTGTGTAGATTAGTGATTTCAAGGCCATTCACAGTCACTACACCTCCCATTGCCCTACTTTAGCAAGCCTGCTGATGCCAGTCACCTTGAAATACCCCTTTGGACAAGGGCTAGCCTTATAAGCTCTGAGGCATGTGCAACAACTGTATAATGCTATAGTATAACATACCAGTTAGGCAGGAGTTCTAATCCCAGACATGGAAACTGTGTGTGTGTGTGTCTGCAGCGATTAATGATTTTGAGGCCATTCACAGTCACTACACCTCCCATTGCCCTACTTTAGCAAGCCTGCTGATGTCAGTCACCTTGAAATACCCCTTTGAACAAGGGCCAGCCCTATAAGCTCCATGGTGCGTGCCATAAATGTGGAACAATGTAGTAGCAGTAACTACACAGGTATGGGTTTGAATCTCATCTGTGGCAAGTGTTTGTGTGGGGAAATATGTATGTATGTACATCAAAGATTTTGGCCCCATTTACAGCCAGTACACATCTCAGAGTCTGACTTTTCAGTCCTGCAGATATCATCCACCCAAGTACCTGTTGCCAACCCTAAACCATCTCAGGTCAGTGCATGTGGTAAATGCATAACATAATGGTCCATAAAGATTGTTAGACAGAGATTTGAACCTCACCCCTGGCAAATGTAAATGTGTGATTAGGGTGAAATTATTTTTGTGATCTGTCCCCT